>NW_011476245.1:0-1629 GCF_000754665.1 Bison bison bison | reverse complement strand
TTCTGTCTACAATTAAAACCTTAAGAAAAATAAAAATTAATCAAAAGCAAAATGAACTGGAGAAACAGTGTATGCCAGGAAAATATGAGGATAACAAGCTGAAAAAACTTTCCTGAATGAACCTGACTATGTATCTTCTGCAATTTGCTACGTGGACCTTTGAAAGAAAGTGCTGTTTGAAAAGCAACAAAAAAGCATAGTGTCTAGGGAAAAGCGGTGTGTATGGTGGATCTACTGCATGTGTGGCTTCTGTGTTAAAAACTGTCTGCTTGACCACGTTGGCCTCCCATGCACATGAAGGAAACAGATCAGAAAGATGGATTGGCCTGCGGTCAGCCTAGGTGTATTTCTGTCTTCCTCCGCGACACTTTCTGCAGATGCACAACTTCAGTGGGGCAAGAGTCTATGAGGTGATTTCCTGCCAGCTCTGATGCAAAGTTTGCAAAGTAAATGCAGCTGAAATTTCCACTGCTCTAAGTCTGAAACTCTCAGGACAAATGGTGAGCAAATCAGGCAAAACAATTCTTCATGCTACTTTTCATGTAAGTTTACTCACATCTGATGTATGCAGCTATAGTCCCAAAAAGTGAAATGATGCGCTTTGTGATGTAAAATTCCCACAAAGAAACAAGTTCAACCTATAAAAGGTCATTGGCTATTTACCGAATTATCTCTTTTTAACCCTTACTGTTACACTACCTATGCCCCCTAAGTCAATGGGCCATTACTTCTTAGCTTGGCAAGACTTGCCGCACCAGCCACCCACAGCCTCAGCTGAACTTCGGGAGCCCATGCCACCTGTCTAGAAGTTAACCAAACTCACCCTTTTCAGAATCTGCAGTAATAGCCACAGGGAAAATTCAAACTTGGGTCATTAGTGGCAGGTCCCCATAGTAAACATCATGAAGTGAGAAGAATACCAAGAATACCAAGAATACTAAGAATACCAATATACGGTGCTGATACTGTGCCTGGCACTGTTCTATTATTCTCCTCATTTTAGAAATGAGGAAATGGAGGTACAGTTCAATAAATATCTCCAAATCAGACAACTTGAAAGAAAGTGAAATCACGACTTGCCAGTGACTCTAATCTGGCCAGGGCCTGGGCCCTGTGCTCATCCCTGCCGAGTTTCCACACCTGGAGGCTGTTTCCCTTTACCGCGCAGCCTGGAGGCCTCCAAGAACCCCACGAGTTACTTAATCCCATGGAATTTAACTGAGTTACTTAATCCCATGTGTTACTTAATTGAAGGTGGTTCTCTGTAGCTTGTAACCAAATATGCCCCTCTAACAACAACCTTCTAAAGAAGATTTCTTTTTTTTTAAATTTTATTTTATTTTTAAACTTTACAATATTGTATTGGTTTTGCCAAATATCGAAATGAATCCGCCACAGGTATACACGTGTTCCCCATCCTGAACCCTCCTCCCTCTTCCCTCCCTGTACCATCCCTCTGGGTTGTCCCAGTGCACCAGCCCCAAGCATCCAGTATCGTGCATCGAACCTGGACTGGCGACTCGTTCCATATATGATATTATACGTATTTCAATGCCATTCTCCCAAATCATCCCACCCTCTCCCTCTCCCACAGAGTCCAAAAGACTGTTCTATACATCAGTGTCTCTT
>NW_011476244.1:89055-91823 GCF_000754665.1 Bison bison bison | reverse complement strand
GGAGAATCCCAGGGACGGGGGCACCTGGTGGGCTGCCGTCTATGGGGTCACACAGAGTCGGACACGACTGAAGTGACTTAGCAACAGCAGCAGCAGCAGAATGAGTAACACACACACCCGCCCTGCGTTAGAGACTCTGGGATATTTTATCAGCCCAACCACGAACCACTGTTCACTGAGCTTCATCCCTCAGAATCAGCTACAGCCACAGGTGAGACAGCTCACATTCGGTCCTCTGCCCCGCGACTCAGCATTATCAGAGGTGAACACACGGAAGCATTTTCACATCGAGAGAGGGGCGGGGGAGGGGAAAACGAGGGACGCTGCCAACCTTTCCTCACGACCTGGGAGAGAGGACCAAGACGCGAGGATGCTAAAGCTAAGAAGGAGCTAACAACGGGGCAGCACTGTCTGGACGGGGGGAAGGCACACAGACGGGGCTGAGCGCTCTGCTGCGGCAGGAAGTCAGCGGACAATGGCCGAGGCTGGCCCATCGGCTCTAAGACGGGTGGGGACGGCCGACAGTAGTGTTTGGATTTTCCCATACTCCTAGATAAAGACGGAGCAATGACACTGTAGAACCAGTGACCTTTGGTTCTAAGACTCACACTCGGAACACAGGGAGCAACACCGCTGCCCGTGAGCGAGCGCAGGGGGAGGAGGCCCCCAGCTGGCCAGCAGACGCAGTGTCAGCATCAGGGCGGCGGCAGAGGAGCGGAGGCCTCAGGAAGACAGAAGACCAGGCAGCTGCGGGCCGAGGCCCCAGGGGCCACGCGGCAGTCGTGGCAACGACCAGGGGCCAGGGCAGCCCCCCCGAAACAGTCAGGAAGACTGAACGCGCAACACACGAGAAATGGCCCAATCTGGTCACAGTCACCCACAGGAGAAAGGACAAGGAGAACGGCCTCGCTCTCGAGAAGGAAGGTTGACTACAAAGACGCATCCTCAGAGGCCCAGAACCCTAACGTCCTATTTCAAAACAAGTCAGAAGACAGTTAAAGACGGTGCGTCTCAGGAAGTGGGACAGGGAAACGGAAACAGAAGGAAAACACTTCAGAAGAGAAGACTGGACTAAAAGAGACAGAGGCGCCCAAAGAGGCACGGGAGGCGAGACAGTGGAGAAATCTAAGAATCACACGGAAGGAAAGCACTCCCCCTGAAGCCGGCCGCGTGTCTCCCGCGTCCCTGGTCACGCCTGCGTGAGGGCCTCCGCGGCAGGGCGGGACGGGGGCAGGAGTGGCCGGTGGGGCTGGGCCGCGGCCACGTCCACTACCTGGAGAGGCTGTCCAGGGCCTGCGTGAAGCTGTCCGTCCCGGAGCCGTGCTCGGGGCTCTCCATCAGCGACATCGTGGCGAAGACCACGTCGCTGGCCAGGAACTTGTGCTTGAAGCCAAAGTGGACGCTGAAAGTCTGGACGCGCATGTCCTTCATGCTGCAGCGGGGCAAGCGATGTAGCGGCCGTCTGCGTGTGCCCAGAGCGGCCTGCGCTGGGCCAGCTCCAGGGCCGGCACCCCCGCAAGACGTCACCGCCCCCCCACGCCAGCCCCCACAGATTCTCACGGCACGGCCCTTCTGGTCTGAGAACAGAGAGGGCAGGAGGCCCGCACACCAGCCCCACAGCAGGGATGCCGAGCGCCCGGCACCAGGCCGTCAGCTTGTGGGGCGCAGCAGGAGCTGGCTGTGTGTGTGCAGGGGGCGGGGTGTCCCAGGACGCCAGGAGCAGCCAGGCCCGTGCCCTCCGGCAGAGCCAGCAGATGCGCTGGGCACACCTCGTCTGAACCGGGCCCCAGGGGGATCCCAGAGTCCAGAGATAGACAGGCCGGGTCCACTGCAAACGTCTGCATCTCGGCCCCAATTCTAGACTTTTCAGGTACTTTAAGAGGTTCTATTTTTAACCCAAAGAGAAGGTCCCAATTACTTCCGTATTCTCATTTTCTGCATTATTTTCAGAACGTGGCTAAAACTGAAACCCTGACAAAGTTTAATCCATAGAAATTTGAGTTTACCCAAACTTATTTGCAGACTCTTCAATCATTTCTCGCAAATTCTCCTTCAAGGAGACGTCCATGGATTGAAACTTCTGCTTCACCTGTTTGAGGGGGAGACTGGGGAGGGGGCGCTTGGTCACAGGAGGCGCGAACCCTAGCCGCCACTCCAGCCTGGACACTCCAGAATGACCAGATTCGGGGCTCCGCGGAGTGGGTGGGGGGCCACGGGGCGGGGCCTCGGGGACACTCACCCCACATCTGCGAGGAACTCCTGCAGCCGTTTCTGCCCGTGCAGGGACCAGAGCTTGAACCTGGCCGCCGTGTAGCATGTGTTGCACAGGCTGTCATGGAGGGACCAGTGCTGGTAGAGAGCCAGGCGGAGGCTGGGCCGCGTCAAGGAGCTGCAGCCGCACGTGAGCCGCCCCCGCCCCGGGCCGCCACCTGCACCACCAGCCGCCCCGGGGCCCTGGGGCTCCCCGACCTCAGCGTGACTTGACCCGGACAGAGAGCCTGGGAGGGGTGGACGCACAGCGAGATCAAGGGGACCCTGCGGCCACACCCGGAGCTGGGAGTCTCCAGCTCCGGCCGGCCTAAGACACGGGTCGCCCCTGAACACAGCAGAGGATACTCGTACTCGAAGGAGATGCGCGCGCAGTCCACGGAGAGCGCGTGCGCCTCGTCCTCACGCCGGTGGCTGTGCCGGGACACGTGCCGCTGCAGCACGCCCACGTCGGTCACGTACTTCACCCTGGAGGACAGCACGCCTGGGCTCGCCGCCCC
>NW_011476244.1:81023-88008 GCF_000754665.1 Bison bison bison | reverse complement strand
GGTCTGTTCCCGGCCAGACTGCCTGCCTGTGCCTCAGAAGGACCGTCCTGTAGAGGCCAGTGGGGCCCCGGCCACACAAGGGCTCTGGAAATACAGGCTCAGAGTCAGGGCCCCAGGACCAGATTCTAAGACTAGACACAGCATGCTTCACTGGAAACCTATTTTCTGGGGCTCCTCAAGGTCCCAAGTTGTGCTCAGCGACCCCAAGCTGACACGATGTGTCTTTCGTACAAACTTCGTCCCAGGACACAAGGACACTGAAGGGCCTGTGCGAGCCCAGAGTCCTAGCCCCCTGCACAGATGAACAGGCCCGTTCAGTGTCCTCACGATGAGCAGAAACAACAGCTGCCACCCCTCGGGCAGCCCTGGCCTGAGTGACGTTTCACCCAGGAGAGGCCTAGAGGCTCAGCCCTCCCCCTGGCCACACAGAGGCGGCTGCGGGGCTGGGAGGCACCGTCCTGTTCCTGTTCTAGGATGGTGGCCCCCATAGTGTGGCCGGGACCATGCCCGCACCCGTCTGTACCCACCGACGTCCCATGATACTCGTACTGCTCGTAGTCAAAGAGGACGTCTCTCCTGTAAGGACACAAGACGCCGGGGCTTCACCAGGGAGCAGAACAGGAAGAAAACACTGGGGAAGATGCTAAAATCCCAAGGCACCCAAGAAACACGATGTGCAGGGTGAAAAGGAAGTCTGGGTAACTTAAGTTTCTTTTATACGCTTTCTTTTGCCTACGAGATGTTTCACACAATTGCCATCTATCCGAATTGTGAGAGTTTGTAAACAGAAGGATCTATACTTAGAAATTAGGACACCAAAGGACCAGGGCATCACCCCCAATGGACAGTGTGTTTGGGTGACCTGGGGACCGGCCTGGCCCTCTCGGGACCAGAAGCGAAACGGAGGGGCGCAGGCGCC
The DNA here is from genome assembly GCF_000754665.1 of Bison bison bison. NCBI lineage: Eukaryota > Metazoa > Chordata > Mammalia > Artiodactyla > Bovidae > Bison > Bison bison. The sequence goes on along the minus strand of NW_011476244.1, from coordinate 87,089 downwards.
GGCCAAGAGTGGCTCACGCAAGCCATGACCCTAGCGTGCAGCAGAGACGGGCACTGCTGGCCGCCTTCCCGCCACGGGACGCAGTCTCACCTCCGGGCCTCCCACTCTCTCCGCTGCCTCCTCTTCAGGGTTTGCGCTGCGATCTCCTGACCACGACAAAGAGAACAGAGGGCTGAGCAAGAGCCAGGAGCTCAGCCCTGGCCTGGGAGGGTTCAGATCCCACGGCAGGCCAGCGGGTGGGAGGGGGAGCCAGCAGGGGTCTCTGTGGTGACAGCGGTGTCCCGCGTCCTACTTCAGGGGCTGACAGGTCACCGTTGGGGACGCGGGCAAGGTGCACACGCGATTTCAGCTCACTTCCGACACCTGCATGTGATCTGCAGTGACGTCAGAACTGGTGTATAATGGCACGTGATGGTCCTGACGAGGGACCTTCTGGAGGGTGATGGAACGCCTCCCTATCTCGTGACTTCATACGTCTGTCAAACCTCACGGAACTGTACACCTGGTGAAGGTTATTATGTAAAACCCCCAGGTTTTGTTGGTAGATTAACAAAGAATTCTCTGACCTTCCTCACAGTGCCGAGTGGTGTCCTGTACCCTGCCCTCACGCCTGTGGGACTCCCAGGCTGGTCAGAAGGGCTCAAACAGCTCAGTTAAAAAAAAACAAACAAATAAACCAACCTAATAAAAAAATGGGCAGGAGATCCAAATAGACATTCTGCCCAGAGTCAGTGCCCAACCTTCTGCCTTCCAGCTCTGCCTGGGCCCACAGGCTCTGGGCTGACCCTTGACCTTCAGGAGTGACCAGCTCCTTAAGACTGTGGTGAAAGGTGCAAACCCACCTCCTCCAGCCGTGTGCGCTTCTCAGAGGGCTCTGACCCCTCATCGCCTTCATTTCCCGAGTGTTCTTCATCCTCCTCTTCATCCCGAAAGATATCTTCATAGGCGGGAACTTCAAGGTCATCATCTTGTTTAATGAGCAATCTGATCTATGATTAAAACACAGAGCCATCAACCTCCCCTCTCCTTGATGGAAAACTATCCGTCACACGTTTTCTCTCCCAGAGTCTTATCTTCCGAATCTGCACCCCACTCAGTACACAGAGAGTACGGAGCCTGCAGACGGAACGACTCCGCGGTCACTTCAGTTCAGTTCAGTCGCTCAGTCGTGTCTGACTCTCTGCGACCCCATGAATCGCAGCCTGGGAGTCTGGATAAAACACTCCCTCTTAGGCCCACATTCAGCCAACAAAATGAACACCTTGCACCTCAGCCTCCAACCAAGGACACAGAGACCTGTGACCTCGCAGCGAGCAAAAGTCCTGTCCCTAAAAGAGGTCCTTCGTGAGAGGCTTTCAGGGCTGAGGCTACTGTGGGTGTGTGCCCACGGGCGGCTCAGAGAGCTCATGCCAGGCTCACCGGGCCCCACACGACTGTCCTGGACCCCACACCACCCGGGCAGCCAGGGAGCGTCCTGCCCCATTTAGAGGGCAGGTGCCTCTGAGGTCCGGATAGTCAATAAAGCTGGCTGGCCTGAGCTCGGAGTGCACTCGGAGCAGGTTCTGGACCCTGTGCCTCCTGGGTCAAGCGAGTCCCACACATGCCTTCTGAGCACCTCTGAGGGAGGTGACGTGTTTCTCATCAAAGGTGGACAAGACCAGGGCCTGTCCTCAGGCTGCTCCAGCCCCTATAGGCAAGATGGACACATGCCTTGCCAAGAACACCAGGCCTGACGCTGTGGCATGAAAGGGACAGACAGACGGACAGGAGAGCTCGGGGAGTCCGGCCTACCTGGGTGTCGCTGTACACGTTCACAACATTGACTGGCCTGTGAGTGTCACACACGAAAAACACGGCCTCTTCATCGGGTTGGAGGATATCCAACAGATCCACGTTCGCGCCACAGTTTATGAGGATGAAATAGCGGAACTGGACAAAGGAGAGGGGCGCGGTGAGTAAGCGCACGGGGCCGGCCATCTGCCTTCAGCACCAGGCCTGAGTCCTGCAGGGACTCATCCAGCCCGATGCACGGTGAGGCCCTGCTTGCAAGGGGCTCCAGAGATGGCCACAGCTGGCCTGTGCCGAGTGCTTTAACAAGCCCATGCACAAGTTCATTTCCAGGATGACACTGTGAGGCAGGTACCATGACTGTCCTGCCAACGAGGAGTAGGCAAAGGCCAAATCTCTTCTGGCCTCAGGCATGGGGTTCAGAAGATGTGGGCAGACCTAGAGTTCAAATGCATAGCGGGGTCCCTCCCGACCTGTCACCCAGTCTTCTGCGACAGACTCCTCTCTGTCCTGGCAGCAATGCACCCGGTCAGATTCCAGCAAGTCTGAGGTAGCTCGCATTTAACAAGTACCTGACTATTAAGTCGGGCTTCCCTGGTGGCTCAGATGGTAAAGAGTCTGCCTGACAATGCAGGTGACCCAGGTTCAATCCCTGAGTCGGGAAGATCCCCTGGAGCGGGAAATAGCAACCCACTCCAGTATTCTTGCCTTGGAAATCCCATGGAATGAGGAGCCTGGCGGGCTACAGTCCATGGGGTTGCAAAGAGTGGGACACAGCTGAGCAACTAACACTAAATATTAAGTAAAGCTTTTTGTTACATCCTATCACTACAGAAAACTCTTTCCTTGTAAATATGATCTGGCATAGATCCCTCTCATGATGACAGGAGCACCAGGCGAGGACTTGTCTCTGCCAGACAGTCCTCCTTGCAGCCAGAAACTCTGAGACCCTCTTCCAGAGAGCAGCCCCTCCCCGGGGGGCGGTGGGGTCTCAGACGTCCCATCTCTCATAATAGCTCCATGTAGAGCTGAGAATAGACCTGGTCTCTATGGCCCAAATTCCAAAGGGAGAAAGTATGTTCCTGAATTTCCAGTTGGAAACTGGGATACACTTCTTGGAAAAATAAATGTGAAATAATGATCTAATGTAAAGTAATTTTAACCAGGCTGTATCAGAAACAACCTTCCAAATTCCAAGCACCTGAGAGTGAAATGTGTCTAAACACAGGTTCAGAGCTAGAGATTGTCCTTATTCACGATCTTGTTTTTGTTGTCAATTTTGTCCCTGCAATTGGACGGTAAGTCACCACACACAGGGCTCACTTCTCTCTTCTGTGTAACCTAAGAAAGTCGATAGTTAGAAATACACACAAGCCATTGTATAAATATTGAGTTCTTCACCACCAGCACCACTTGGGAAGCACCATCGTAGAAAGAGAAAGAATGCTCAGTGTTAAGAAGTTGCCAATTGAGAGACAGAGCCCAATATTCTCAAATGCGTCTCTCATACCTGTTCTTTATGCTCTAGAAATGCAGTTTCAAGTTCTTGCCACCCAGAAACTGGAACCAGCGTGTACTGCACGTGGTCACACTGGAACAGGGCCTGGAGAGAGAGAATTTTCAAAGCCTACTGTATTTAGAATGTCTGCAATCCATCCTGAAACACACATTCAGTTCAGTTCAGTTCAGTTCAGTCGCTCAGTCGTGTCCGACTCTTTGCGACCCCGTGAATCATAGCACGCCAGGCCTCCCTGTCCATCAAATGCACATTACAAGAAAAAAAAGATGGGCTGAGAGACAACAGATGCTAACGTAAGGTTAGTGAACGTTGACGTCAGCAAGGAGGTAATGGGAACATGAAAGTCCACTGAGCCGTACCTCAGTTTTGCTGAACATCACCAAAGGAACACACTGCTGAAAAACTCGCTGTTTTCAGGTTTTTGGTGAGTCGTTCCCGACCCAAGGGCCTGACCAAAGCTCCTATAAACCTTGCCTGTGTGGCCACATGCTCAGTCATTTAGGCCTGACTTTTTGAAACCCCGTGGACTGTAGCCTGCCAGGTTCCATGGGGTTCTCCAGGCAAGAATACTAGAGTGGGTTGCCATTTCCTGCTCCAGGGAATATTCCTGACCCAGGGATTAAACCCACGTCTCCTGCATTGCAGGTGGATTCTTTACTGCTGAGCCATCGGGGAAGCCCTGAACCATATTTAAAACCGAACAACAACAATCTTTCCTTAGCACTGAAGAATTCATGCCTTCAAACTCTGGTGCTGGAGAAGGCTCTTGAGAGTCCCTCGGACAGTAAGGAGATCAAACCAATCAATCCTAAAGGAAATCAACCCTGAGTATTCACTGGAAGGACTGATGCTGAAGTGCCAGTACTTTGGCCACCTGATGAGAAGAGCTGATTCATTGGGAAAGACCCTGATGCTGGGCGAGATCTAAGGCAGGAGAAGGGGATAACAAGATCAGATGGTTGGATGGCATCACTGACTCAAAGAACATGACTTTGAGTAAACTCCGGAAGAAGGTAAAGGACAGGGAAGCCTGGTGTGCTGCAGTCCATGGGGTCACAAAGAGTCGGACACGACTGAGGGACGGAACAACAACGCTCTTTCCTATTAGATTAAGGAGTCAGTATCTCCAGAATCCCTGATGACACCCCAGTGCCCTCGACTGTCAGATTCTTCTGCCTCGAACCCCAACGGTGAGAAGGCGCTGCAGGTCTACCGGTCTCTCCAACGCAGCCGTTCTGTGCCCAGCTTGTGGCCTTCTGCCGGCTTCTCCTCTAACCCACCTAACCTGGGCGCAACCTGGCGGGAGTCCCCGCCCCAGGCCGAGCTCCCGCCCCGGTCCACCCCTCGCGCCTGCCCCCGGTCCCCCGCGGCCCTCGCCGGCCCAGCCAGCAGGCCTCACCTGAAGGATCTTGCAAGCGCACAGAGCGTCCACGTCCGAGGCCACGAAGAGAAGGACCCTCTGTCGGGGGGAGAGCTGGCTGAGAGCGGCCCCGAGAACCCCGGCCCCTCCTGCCCCCACGGTCGCGCGCCCTCGTCCCTTCCCCCAGTCTCGGAGCCCAGGAAGGGCTCACCTGGCTCTGGACCACCTCGTAGAACTCCTTGCGGAAGTCGGACACGAACATGACCGCGGCACCTGGACACCCCGGGATGGGACTCGGCCAGCCTGGCAGCCGTCAAGACTCCCGCCAAGTCCGGGCTCTCCCGATTGCCCCGGGGGACAGCCAATCGCGACTCAGGTCCCCGCCTCTCCGCTTTTCTGATTGGCCCGCGCTGGGAGCGACACTTATGCTCCGCCATTCACGACAGGACTACTCCGGCCGGCCCCTAGAGGAGCGTCCTCCACAGGCTGCACGCACTGCGGGTCGCGCAAGTCCGGTGCGACTCTGATTCTCCAGAAACCCTACGCTCCGTACACTTTACTTTGGGGGGAAAAAAAATGCCCACTCCCCTCCTCCAACTGGAATCTCCAGGTTAAAGAAACCTCGCAACAAATTAAACTCATGTACGCTTCGGGAATTCTCTGAAGAAGGAAATGGCAAGCCACTCGAGTACTCTTGCCTGGGAAATCCTATGGACGGAGGAGCGTGGTGGGCTGCAGTCCTTGGGGTCGCAAAGAGTCGGACACGACTGAGCACCTTCACTTTCACTACACTTCACTTCAGGAATTCTCAGGTGCCTCGGTTGGTAGAGAACCCGCCTGCCAAGCAGGAGACGCGGGTTCGAGCCCTGGAGAGGGAAATGGCAGTCCACTCCAGTATCCTTGCCTGGAGAATCCCATGGACCGAGGAGCCTGGAGGGCTGCAGCCTGTGGGGGTCGCAACTCAGCCAGACTGACTGAACAACAACACGTCAGAAGAGGGCGTCGGCGTAGGATGTCAAGGCGCCCGGCCTACTTCAGAGCGGAAGTGTGGCCTACTTCCTCCCGCATCCTCGGGGGCTCCGCCTGCGAGCTGGGTAGTGCAGGCAGTAAGGGGAGTGGGCCCCCCAATTAGTCAGGAAGGGGACACCGTCGGCCTAATTGTAAATAATCGCGGAAGGCGTATCTGAACGCTCGCGCCGGAGGGGCTTTTCATCTTCGCGCTTCGGCAGCGCTTGCTTGCGCAGCGTCCCTTGGTTCGCACCTCCCCCGGAAGCGCTTTTCCGTCACTTCCGGTGGGTCCCAGGCTTCCGGCGCAAAGAGGCTGAGGCGGCTGGCGCTGTGAGGGGGCGTCGGGGGGTCCCCCCACCACCGTTTTCCCGCAAAGCCCTCTCGCCCGGGG
>NW_011476244.1:79400-80923 GCF_000754665.1 Bison bison bison | reverse complement strand
GGGCGGGCGGACGTGCGGGCCGAGAGGTGCCGAGTCACCCGGCCTGAGTCCGCCAACGTCTGGGCTGAGCGCAGTCTCGCGGGTGTAGACCCGTGTCGGCTTCCAGCAGACAAGCGCCGCGTCGACTTGGGGGCTGTCGGCGTGAGAGGAGAGCGCACGGGCCGCCCCCAGCGCCCCGGGATGGCGTGGCCCCGAGACCCCCTCGCCCACTGCGCCCGGGCGGCGGCCCCGGCGCGGGCGTGGTGTCTTGGCGTCGGCTCGGGAGGCGCGCCGTGTCGGCCACGGACGCCCAGGCCTCCCAGGACTGGAAGCTGGTGCGCCCGCTGAGCTGTGCGAGCACCGTGCCGCCCGGCCTACCGCCTCCGAGTGTGTCAGTGTCGGGACCCCTCCTCCCAAGCCCGGAGCACTGCCGGGCGCTGCGCGGTGTGCGGGCGCCGGGGTGGTGGGGGCAGCGGGGCGGGGACATGCTCGGCGCTGGGCGTGCATTCCCTCTTTCGTGCTGGGAAGAGAAGGCAGGGCTTCGGTGGAGAGGGTGCTGCGAGGTGGTGAGGAGGCCCCCAGCCACTTCCTCCGTTCATCCCGAACGCCGTGTGTTTGCTAGGCTTCGGGCTCAGATTTTGTCCAGCGGAGAGTCTTGCCTAGAAGAAGAGACACGGTTTGGAAAACTCCCTTGCGGCGCTGCAGGGAGTGGAGAACCGTCTGTTTGAAGCAGGGGCTGCGTTTGCTGTCTGTGGAAGACAGTTGGCCCAGCGTGCTCGTTCCGGAATTGCTAGTGAACTATGTCATCAGTACCCGGACTTTGCTTTTAACGATGTGTGCTTAGAATCCAGTCAAGACATGCTGTCTTGTTAAGGTTTTTATTTAACTTGTAAAAAACCGTATACCATAAGTTTAGCACTTAAGTGCACAACTTAAGTTGGTGTAAAGTTAGTCATCCTTAAGTGCACAACTCGCTGGTGTAAAGTATATTCCTGTTGTTGTGTAGTGGATGTCCAGAGCTTTTTGGTTTTGAAAAGTTGGAAGTCTGTCCCTGTGAAACACTTGGCTCTCCTGCCGGCCCGTGGCAACCAGCTTTCTTCTTGCGTCGGAACTTGCCTGCCTCGAGCACCTCCTATAAGGGCACTCCTACAGTGTTTGACCTTCCCTGTCTGGCTTCTTTGACTGAGCACAGTGTCCTCAGAGTTGATCATCATCGTCACACGTGTTGGAATGTCGTCCCTTTTGGGGGCTGAACAATGTTCCATTGTGTGAATGGATCACGTTTTCTTTGTTTATTCGTCTGTCGGTGGGCACTGGGATAGCTTCCAGCCCTTGGCTGTTGTGAAGAGCGCTGCTGTGAATGTGAGTGTACATCTATACTTTCAGACCCTAGTTCTGATCCTTTGAGCAGATATCCTGCTGTGCAGCTTCGTGTTCTTCCTCCCCAGTGCCTCGCAGTAGTCACAGTACTCTGAGAACACCCTGGGTTGCTGGGCAGCATGAGTTCTGAGCCTCCCTGTAACGTGCAGTTTGAGAGCTGGGAT
>NW_011476244.1:71819-79300 GCF_000754665.1 Bison bison bison | reverse complement strand
GTGTTTGTGGTGGCACCGTGTCTGGGCTTCACTTGTGTGTGGGAGGGACGGGGGTGGTGTGATGGAGTGCCCCACGAGAGGGGTGTGAGCCCTGGGCCTGGGTGGAGCAGAGGAGGTCCAGAGAAGGGTTAGGGTGCTCCTGGAGGCCGGGGGTGGCGGGGGGCTGGCTTCTGGTTTCTGCAGAGAGAGCTTTCCTGGTCGTCCTCTTAAAGCAGTGTCCCCCGAGCTCTCGGTTCCCTTCCCTCTCTTGTGCTGAGAACCCTGCCACCCAGACGGTTTCCTGTGCTTGTCTCCCCTGTCTTGAACGTCAGCTCTGCCAGGGCAGAGGCTGGAGCTGTTTGGTTAGTGACGTTTCCCTGGTGCTTGGAGACCAGAGCCCAGCAAGTGGTGGCACTCCTGAACACGGGATGAGAGGAATGTGGTCGGGGTGGGGATGTGGCCATCACAGGAGATTCTGGGACCTGCTGGTGGGGGACTCGGGCTGGAAGAGGTGAAGGACAGGCTTGCTGGGGGCGCCGTCTGAGAACAGCGGGGACGAGTGGGGCGGCGGCTGGCAGGTGCACCAGACTCCTGGGAGGTGGCGGCTGGGCAATCTTGCTCTGGCCAGCTCTGGCTGCAGACGGGAGGACCGGGCTTGTCTTCTGTGTTAACTGCAACATCTCTTTCCTCCCTCTAGTTCTCCTTCAACATGTTCGACCACCCGATTCCCCGGGTCTTCCAGAACCGCTTCTCCACGCAGTACCGCTGCTTCTCCGTGTCCATGCTTGCGGGGCCCAATGACAGGTCAGACGTGGAGAAAGGAGGGAAGAGTATGTGCCGCTTTATTTTGAATCGTAACCCTTCCCGCCCCAGCCTGCAGGGCCCTAGTCCTCAGCAGCCCTCATCTGCATGTGAACAGGATCTGGTCACCATCATGGTGTCACGGCCCCGGACGGCTGAGAGGTGGGGTGAGGGTCCTGTTGTGACCACATTCACGGCTGAGGGCCGTGTGGTTCTGTCTGGTAACTCCTAGCAGCCAGCTTTGCTGTGACAGATCGGTGAAGTTCTGCCTGCCCCACTGGTCTCCTTGGGTACCTCCGTGTAGACACAGCAGAAAGCACTTACGCTCTGGGTTCTGTTCTGTTCTGTTCTGTTAGTTCTCCTTCTCTTAACGGGTCTTACATATTCTTTCCACAGTAATTATGCCGCCATCAGCCCTCGACCAACTCAGTAAGTACTTCCTACCTGACTTGAGAACAGAGATGACGTGAGTGTGGGCACCGGGACCACATGCAAGCCCCTCAGCGCCTGGGTAGAGGCACCCTTCAGCAAGGCTGGTTGGGGATCGTCCCTGAAGGGTGCTTGCTGGGCTGGGAGGCTGGGGCCTGCGGGTGCTCCTCTGACAGCCCCCGCCCAGCGTCAGGTCCCATGGAGACTAAAGGCGGGTGTGAGCGCCAGGACCATTCACGCTGCTGGGGTAGCTGACGGCTTTGGCTGGAGGCATGGGGTTTTCCCCTCAAGGACGGTAGCGGCCCTGGGGGGACGCTGCAAGCAGGCCTCTAGTCTTCCCGCGCCTCTTGCCGCAGCTCCAGCCGCAGTTCTGAGCCCTCCACCCCAGGAGCTGCTCCCCACCCCTGCCTGCCTCTTAGCAGGAACGGGAAAGGCCACACTGTTCTCCCTGCCTCAACCCTTCCTCCAACAGGAGCCACTCGGAGACCTTACATCCTAGCCCCACTCCTGGAACTAGGGAGACCCCGACCACAGACACCGAGTCCCTTGGGGTGGGGCGTCCACACTGTGTTGGGTGCACGCTGGACAGCTCAGTGGGGGCCAAGTGCTGGCTTGGGCTTTGCACCTTGCCTGACCTGACTCCAGACTAGCGAGTCTCTGGGTTGATGTCCTCACCTTTGAACAGGATACACAGAGCCACCTGTGTGACTGCTCGGGGGCAGTAGTGCTTCCTGGATGGTGCCTGTGGTGTGTAAACAGCCAGGGCCCCGTGGCACTGGGCAGGGGCAGGGGCTGGCCCTTAGGCAGCGCCAGCTGCAGCTGCTGTACCCATGGAGGGAAGCCTGGAGTTGTGCTCCGCTCAGCCAGGTTGGGGGGTGAGTAGACCCGGGGCACGGCCCTTAGGCCCAGTTATCACAGAGGAGGGGCCGGCCTGGAGCCTGACTCGTGCGTGGAGCTGACCCAGGACTGAGACCAGGTGTGTTGGCACACAGACATAAGAGGAGGCTCAGGGGTCAATCGGACAGGGGCTTAGGCTGGTGCTGGACAGACCTCGTCTGTCATGGGAGAAATAGTCCAGGTGAAATCCTGTGGGTAGAGGAGGTGAGGGGGTGCAGCAAGCTCAGGCACCCCAAGGTGCTTCTCAAAATCACGAAATGTACTTTGAAAATTACTGGACCGAGAAACACGGGGGTCTCTTCCAATGGCAAGAATCTCAGACCCAAGGTTGGATTCCTGACCAGTCCGTTCACCCTGACCCACCTCAGTCCGCTGCACAGCTCTGCAGCCCAGGGCACGCTGGTGCCTGAGGCACCTTGTTCCTGCTGCCCCCCTCCCCGGGCGCCCAGCCTCGCCCCCTCCCAGCAGCCTCCTGGCATGAGCATCTGGGCACTCTCGGAGGTGTGCTGTTGGGCCTTCTGACTTTGCCCAGCACCTGGTTGATACGCAGACTGTGAATAAGTGTGCAAACGTGTCACTTTCCGGAGCTGGGATTTCAGACGAGCACGCGTATAAGTGGTGCTGTCTCAGCAAACGCCCTGAGCTCTAGCTGGAGCACAGGGTCCGCTGGGCAGGCAGACGCACGGGGCTCAGCCCCATGACGGTCCTAGCGCCTTCCAGGGGTGGGGGCTTCCCCAGGGAGGGTCTAGGGACAGGGCTTCTCTTCCTGGAAGAAGCTGAGCCTCATCCCTCGCTCTTTACAGGCCGACTTAACATCACCTACCCCATGTTGTTCAAACTGACCAACAAGAACTCGGACCGCGTGACACACTGCGGGGTGCTGGAGTTCGTGGCCGACGAGGGCATCTGCTACCTCCCGCACTGGGTGAGCAGCCGGGCTGTGCGGCCCTGCCCCGGGGCGGCCGCCATGTGCGGCCGTGGCCGCGGCGCTCCAGGACCCTGCCTGGAGACCACAGCCCTGCTGTGACACTACCGTTTCCCGGGTCAGGCTTGTTTTAAGTGATGGAGCAGGAGTATTTTTCAAATGATCCGAATACAGAGTTTGAGATTTTTAATCCGTGTTCTCCCTGTGTGTGTGTGTGCATGCACGTGCCTGTACCTGAACGTCCACCGCACTCGGCCACGTTGCCGTGGGAACGGAGCCCCTCAGCACTCAGGCTGGCCCAGTGCCATCCGTAGGCCGGCAGAGCCACACCTGCGCCACAGGGCGGGGCCCATGGCAGCTAGGAGTGCTGCTGGTGGGTGGGGTCTGGGCCGCAGCGTCCCCAGTGCGAGGGCCCCACGGCTGCCCCCGGCCCTTTGACCTTCAGCACTGTCTTCTGTGACTGCCGGCTGCTCTCGGTGTTGTAGGTACTTTGAAGGTACCTGAGGGCCTGTGTTTTTACAAGGTCTTATGTGGAAATGCAGTGTCCCGGACAGTGTAGAAAGGGTGGCTTGGGGCCTTGGGGGTTGGGTGAAGTGGGGGGCGGTCCCTGTGGGAAGGCTCTGGCCTGGGGAGGCCTGGAGCTGGCAGTCGGGGCCTCGCCTGCCTCCCTTCCAGTGACTGGCTGCCCCAGGTGTTCCCGCGGTTCCACCCCCACCACCCGGCCCTGGCCGCGCCCCTACTGCGTCCCCTCTGCTCCCTTCCAGATGATGCAGAACCTGCTGCTGGAGGAGGGCGGCCTGGTTCAGGTGGAGAGCGTCAACCTGCAGGTAGCCACATACTCCAAGTTCCAGCCGCAGAGCCCCGACTTCCTGGACATCACCAACCCCAAGGCTGTGTATCCTTCTGAAGATGGACGGGTTCTTTGTGGGCGGAGCTGTGCAGGCGGCGGGTGACAGCGGCCTCCGTGGGCTGTGCCTGCTGGGGGCAGCGCAGCAGTCAGGATCGACACTGACTTGAGAGCACTGGTGGGCCGGCGCGTCCACACGGTTTGGGGGCCTGGATGAGCGTACTGGGTGCTCTTCGGACCCTGCCCGAGCGCAGCTGTGCCTTCCTCCGGGGACCCTGGCCCAAAGCCCAGTGGCACATCTGGAGCCGCGCGTCATGTCTGATCTTGGTCTTTCATGCAGATCAGTAGATTGCTGAGGATGAAGTGTGCTGTGTTTGGGCATCATTCCCTTGTCTGGGCCCTCAAGGTGACTCAATTTTAAGAACTATTTAGTATTTTTTAAAGAAAGGGCTTATAGGCTACTTTATGTTTTAAAATTGTTATTATTAAGTGTTTTTAGTCTAAAACAAATGGCAAAATAGGAGCTACTGCCCAAGAGGCAGAGACAGCAGGAGTATGAATGGAAACGTTTGCAGCTTTGAGGGAACTTGCCTCCGTTCCGTCCAATCTTTCTTCTATGGGATTTTTTAAACCCTCTCGTTAAGGTGTGATATACATGGCAATGAAGTGGACACTTCAGTGAGTTTGGCCAATGTGTCCCCCCAGAAGGGTGGTTGTGCCCCCTTTTTCCTGTCTTCAGCTGACCCCTGGCCCCAGAAGCCTAGCTGCCTCCCACCTCAGAGATCTGCCTTTCTCAGGGTTTGGGGGTCTCAGTGCCCCATGGCTGGTTCTTTCCCTCAGTGGGGAGTGAGGGTCACCTTGTTACCACATGTTAGAGGTGCTTCCTTCTTATTACTGAATCATTGCCCCAGCGAGGCACACAGCTGTTCAGTGCACAGGGTGACCTGATGCCACGAACCCCTGTGGGCACTTGTTTCAGATGTGAGGACTCCATCTTGCTCTGTTGGCCTTGACCGTGTGTGTCTACAGATTAGAAAACGCCTTGAGAAACTTCGCCTGTCTGACCACTGGGGATGTGATTGCCATCAATTACAATGAGAAGGTGCGTGTCAGCCCCGCGCGTGCCGGGGCCTCTCACACTGTGGGAGCAGACACCAGTTACACCCAGACACACCCATACACACACACGGACACTCTCCAGGGTTGGACACTGGTTGCTCTCTGCAGTTTCCCTCTGAGACGTGCAGTCCTAAGAGCTGTTACTGTTCAGTTTTACGGATTCCGAGTCACACTTCAGTATTTTCTCATAAACTAAACAATTATCTTGTTCCCTTTAGCTTTGTGGGGACATTTTCGTTGTTGCCTATCTTAAGCTTTTTGGATTATAGGCAACCTTAACATCATTGTTTTTAAAGTATAAGGGCAGAAAAAAAATTGATAAAAGGTAGTGACTTTTTTGCGTGGTAAGGGAAGGACAATTACTCAGGTGTGCGTAGACTCGAGATGCACGTCGGGGTCTCCATTTTTGGAAGTATGGAGACTGGATCCTCCAAAGGGCCCTTCCGAGAAGACTGGGCAGCCTGTGCTGAGGGCTGGTTGCCTGTCCTCGTGTGGCGCAAGGTCTGGGTCAGGGCCTCCCTGGGAACCTGGGCCCTTGAAGGGGCCTAGTGGACGCTGAGGAGCCTTGTGCCAGGCTCTCTGGAAGCAGCACCCAGTCGAGTGGAGCTGTTGGGCTGCCGTGAGCTGGCGCGCAGTGCCCAGTCTCCCTCCTGCTCTGCTGGCGGCGCCGCAGGCCTCACGAGTCGCTAGTTAGTTGTGACCTGCAGTTTGGAAACAGCTGCAGACAGAGGTGAGCACGTGCCCCAGAGCACAGACACGAACATTCACGCAGCCTTGATCATGGCAGCCGCGGTGCCGAGGCCCCCCGGCAACACAGACTCACTTCCATCAGTCACTGGGGGGGCCTGCAAGCCAGACGAGGGGTGTTGAACTCTCTGTGCTGGGGACCTGCCCCTCCCGGTCAGAGTTCTCAGTGGTGGAGCTGTCTCAGCTGTTTCTTACAAAAGCAAGACGCTCACTGGGCAGAGAGAAAGAGCCTGAAACATGCAGGAGAAGCCGCTGGGCATAGAGAGGGGCTGAAACACGTAGGAGAAAGCCGCTGGGCATAGAGGCTGAAACACGCAGGAGAAAGCCGCTGGGCAGAGACAGCCTGAAGCAGCGCAGAAGCCACTTCCTGCTCCTGTGACTCTGTGCATGGTCTCCACACACAGGCTCGTCCCCGACACCACAGCTGGCTTTCAGCCTCCTTTCCTCCTGGATGCCTGGGAAGCCCTGCCGCCTCTGCCTTGTATGGGAATCTGCGGCATTCACGTAACCAGTCTGGTGCGGGCAGCCTCAGTGCACCCCACGATGAGCCGTGCTGGAGCCAGCGCTCTCAGCACCGTCTCACTCAGCATTTAGCTCGTTATCTGCTGGCAGTTAATTCCTGGAAGTGAACTTTCCTGGGATAGACATTCAGTCTTTTGCAGTTTGCTGCCTAACTGCCTTGTCAGATTTAAGTCACTTACAAGGGTGATCAGCTGAGGGACAGGCCCCGGGGGGCACCCACTCCTCTCTCCACAGCAGGAGGTGTGGCCGGGGAGGCTGTCATCAGGGGAGGGAGTGTGTGCAGGGCCGGGAATGCCGACACAAGTGTGACGGGCCCAGAGCTGCCAGGAACCAGCCCCTTCTCTCCCGCCAGATCTATGAGCTGCGGGTGATGGAGACCAAGCCAGACAAGGCCGTGTCCATCATCGAGTGCGACATGAACGTGAGTGGCCGTGGGAGGAGGGTTGTCGGGGTCCTGCTGGCCGGTGCCCTGGGGAGGTGTCATGCAGCCCCTGGGATTGCTGGGGAGCGGGCAGCGAATGCTGCCAGACCCTCCGAGGAGGCTGCTGACCTGTAATCAGTGGCAAGGCTGCTCTTGGTCCTGAGACAGCCAGCACATCAGCCCCGCCAGGGGCCTGTCTCCTTGGAGGCTGAGGCGGGGCTGCTCAGTTCCGAGGAGGGGGCTGTCGGTCCCCACAACGGCCCAGCACGCCGGGTTTCTGGGCAGGATGCCCAGCAGAAGGGTTCCACCTGCCCGGATCCGTTTCTGTGGCGTTCTTGAAACAACAGCCTTCAGGAATGGAGAGCAGAGGAGTGGTTGCCAGCCGGGATGGGGCAGTGGAGTCACGGGGAGGGAGGGGTCCCTGTGGTGTTGAAACTGCTCTGGATCTTAGCCGGGTGGGGACACTGACCTGCAGTGATGCTCAGAACAGAACACGTGTGTGTGTGTGAGTGAGACAGCTGGGGAGGTCTGGACGCAGCAGGGTTGCGGTACCAAAGTCTCGCTGTGACTGTAACACGTGACCGTTGAGGAAGTGGCCCCCTCTGTGTGGCTCCTACAGCTGCTCTTGGGCCCATGTTGCCGTCCCAGCTTAGAGGCCGAGTGTGGCCCCGCGTCATGGCGCTTCCTCCCGGGCACAGGTGGACTTCGACGCTCCCCTGGGCTACAAGGAGCCGGAGAGGCAGGCCCAGCACGAGGAGTCAGCCGTGAGTCGATCCCCGCATCCCTCTCCAGCT
>NW_011476244.1:69105-71719 GCF_000754665.1 Bison bison bison | reverse complement strand
CCCCCGCACCCCTCCCCAGCTCTGTGCCCCCGCCATGGGGTTCCGCCTCTGCTGGTGCCGATGCAGCCGTGCTCTCCCCGCCCAGCCCCGCTCCTGGGCCCCGTGTGTCCTGGCTGTCCCAGAGGGGCAGTGAGGGCCCCGCTGAGAAGTGCGTCCTGTTTTCCTGTCTCTCCAGGAAGGCGAAACTGACCACAGTGGCTACACCGGGGAGCTGGGCTTCCGTGTGAGTGCCGCCCCGTGACTGTCGGTGACACCCCAGGGACCTCAGCCGGGCCAGGGCCGGGAGACCCCGCACACGTGTACCTGGCACCTTCTCAGTCTCCAGAGCCTCTCCATCCACTTTCTCCTGGATCATCCCAGCAACTGCCAGGCAGTCCCAACTTCTTAGAAACTGCTCGCCTACCAGAAAGGAGCAGTAGCACAGCAGAGGCACATGAGCCCTTCAGGGGTCACCAGCCGTGACCTCTGCTGTGGCCTCTGGGCCGTGTCCCGTGGCACATGGTGGCCCCGCGCTGCTGCCGTCCCTGGGAGAGTGGGGGTGTGGGCGAGGCTCAGCCTGGGCCTGGGAAGCAGGTTGCAGAGCGGAGCCGTGGGCCCAGCCAGGCGCGTCACCCTGTCCTTGGCAGCCAGTGCCCTGGGTGGCACGGCAGGGGGTGCTCCCCTGAGCTCACAGGGCCCCGGGGGGCTGGGCGCTAAGCTCCTGAGGCGGTCCCTGCCCACGCCCTGCGGAGCTGCCCCCTGCCCCAGGCCCCTCTCAGCCCCGGTCTGCTCCTCTAGGCCTTTTCTGGCTCTGGAAACAGACTGGACGGGAAGAAGAAGGGGGTGGAGCCCAGCCCCTCCCCAGTCAGGCCCGGAGACATCAAGAGGTGGGTGTGCTGGCCCTGACCCAGGCCCCTGCCTGCCGCGCCCTGCGGGGTCGTGGGCGCTGCCCCACCACCAGGCCCGCCCGGCCGCCCGCAGGCCTCATCAGCCCTCTGTCCTGCCCACAACCCGGCCGTCCCGACTTGTGCCATCAATGACCGCCCGGCCGCCTCTCCCGGTCGTTTGGTCCAGGGACTCGGGGCAGAGTTCTGGCTCTGGTGGCCCTCACGGTGACAGCAGGGCTGAGCTGTGTCCCCATTGATCATGTGAGACGCCGCAGATGGGTCTGCACTCGACCTCTTGGGGGTGAAGTGCATGTAGAGTGAGAGGCTGGAGGACGCTGATGTGAGCCCGGGAGAGCCTGCCCCGTGCCTTCTGCTCCCCCTGGAGTCAGGGAGGTGCCCTCTGGCTGGCATGTGTAGTGGGTACAGCCTGAAGCTGAAGGGAGGCCCTACTTCCTCTCTGTGCTTACAAGTGGACTCTAGTTCCTTCTCCTGGCGCCAATGCTTCTCCTGATCTCTCTTTATAGAGGAATTCCCAACTATGAATTTAAACTTGGTAAGATCACGTTCATCAGAAACTCACGTCCGCTGGTCAAAAAGGTTGAGGAGGTGAGTGTTTCATGAATCATGACAAGTTTCCTTGGCTCCTGGTAACAAGGGAATTTTTTCCCTCATGAATGAGGGTCTCCTTTCGTGTCTTCTCCATCCCGGGCCTCCTCCCCTTGGGCTGGCCATCCTGCTGAAGCCATGTGGACTCTGCCGGCTCCATGGTGGGGACAGGTGAGGGCTCGGCTCCTTGCCCTCCTGTGTGGGTCTGGCCCAGGCTCCGTGTGCTGTGCACTGAGATCTTTAAGCCTTGGGTCGGTCTTGCAGGGCAGCTTCTGTGATCGTCTGCCTCTCACAGACCAGAGTGTGAGGGCGCTGGGGTTGGGAGGGTGCGGTGTTCAGGGTGCCCAGGCCTTGGGCAGAGCTGACCACTGAGTAGCCACCCCAGCGCCTCCACACTCCAGACACGCCTCCCTCTGCCCGGGGCAGGGAGGGGAGGTTTCGCCTTATGGGCCCTTCTCCCGGGTGCCAGGAACTGGCTCAGAAACCCCACACAGCCTGCCGCCTGGCCACTGTGACTCTGCTGGTGGTTTGGGTTCGGGTTAGGTGCCTAGCCCCACTTCAGACCCCGGTCTCTTGGTTTTCTTCTCAAGGCTCGGTCCCCTGGGGACCAAGAGGGGTTCAGAGACCCACTCACAGCCCTTCCTGGCCGTATTGCTCATCAAGTTGACACCATGTTGAGACCTTGTGAGGCTGAGAGGAGCTCACACGGCCCCCCACCAGCCGTTTGCTCGCCCCAACCCAGCCGCTGGCCAGGCCTGCCAGCCTCGGCATCCTCTGGCTCCTTCATCCCTGACCATCGCGAGGGTGGGGAGACGGGTGTGCGCAAACACGCCCAGGCCGCGTGTGTGATGGGGGTGGCCGGCAGGTGTCCTGGGACACAGGTGGCACACTCACGGGGGTCATGGGGGAGCCCCGGAGGAGACCAGGGCGCCTGACTGGGTTGCCGCAGCCCTGCTGGGGCAGGGGCAGGGCCCGCACTGAGGACCAGGCGTCTGTCCCAGGGCACTCGGACCTGCCCCCAGGAGAAGGGCCGAGCGTCACAGTCCCTGGAAGGCCCTCAGCGAGGCAGTGTAGTCTGTTCCTGGTGTCCACCCCGCCCGGCTCCCGCGCACAGGCTGGGGGGGGGGGCGGGGGGGGGGGGG
>NW_011476244.1:65590-69005 GCF_000754665.1 Bison bison bison | reverse complement strand
ACTCCCCCAGAGTGAAGACTGCAGTTAGAAAGCTTCCCTTGCCAGCACCCCAGTCCTGGGAGCTCAAAGACACCAAAGGGCAGGGAGCACCAGGGAAATGACTTCCCCAGATGGGCCATCCAGGCGTCCAGCGCAGCGAGTGGAAACAGCTCCCGGCTGGGGCAGAGGGAAGACCCTAAAGCTTCCAGGAGGTGGAGATTCTGCCGTGGGTCAGGAACAGCGGCATCTTAGCTGGATATAAGCCAGGACACGGTGGAGCAGGGTCCTTAGACTTCTGTGCCTGGTTCCTGCAAATTCCTGTGTCGAAGCCCTCACCCCCAAGCCTGAGTGTGATTGTGTTTGAAGGCACAGCCTTTCCAGAGGTGAGGTGGGACGAGGCTCTAGGTGGGCCCTGTCCCACGCCAAGGAGATGCGGACACCCCAGGGAAAGGCCTGAAGGAGATGTTCTCAGTTGTTTAAGAGCTCCCTAAAAGGCCGCCTCTGTGCCCTCTCAGGAGGCTACTGTGACACACCACTGAAACGAGGGACTGGAGTAGAAACGAGAAAGCCTGCCACCCTGGAAGCAGGGCCTGTGCAGGCGGGGGCAGCCCCGAGCGCCCGGGAGACAGGCTCCTCAAGCAGTGCAGTTGGAGGGGCCCTCCTGCGGCCGATCGCAGGTGGTGTCGACCGCAGGATGGATGGAAGCCCTGCAGGAAAGGAACACTGCTTGGCTTGGCCTCGGCGTGCCGTTGCGTGGTCGCCACCACGAGAACCCTGCACGGGCCCCCAAGAAACACCAGCTGCCCCAGGTGGTGGTCAGTGTTGGCTGGGATCCCGGGTCCTCTTCAGCGGCAGTGTCTCCCCAACTAGCGGCAGAGCTCGTGAACAGTTATTTGCTGTTTTCAGAGCTTCTGGAAAACAAGCAGTCTTTCTGCTGGGAGGAGAATAGCTTGGTAGACTGAGGGCTGCCCAGTCACCATTCTGCTGAGTGCACCCGTCTGCCGAGGAGCTGAGCCTCTAGGGGAAGTCAAAGCTGTGTGCAGAGACGCTGAACTGCTCACCAAGGCAGCTTCAGTGCTGCAGAGCTGGAAATAACAGCGACCCGGGCTGGAATTGGTGTGAGGAGAGACGCGTGGCCTGAGATGGGACAGTTGCCCGTGAGGCACACAGCAGGGACTGGAAGTGTGCTTTGGGGTGGCTTTTCTTCTAGGAGGTACATCTTGCATTTTCTACATTGAACGGGGGATGCCTTTGCAAAACAGTGTATATTCAAGCTGAGAGAAAGGCTGTGGCAGTAGCTATTCTGGTTTTGTTTTCAGTTCAGCAGGTGATAATTTACATTTGTAGGAATAAAGTGGGAGTAAGGAAGAAGGTGGGATGGTACCCGAGTCAACAGAACAAAGCATTTCCAGGAGTTTCTGAAAATAGTGTTTTCTCTTTTCAGGATGAAGCCGGAGGCAGATTCGTTGCTTTCTCTGGAGAAGGACAGTCGTTGCGTAAAAAGGGAAGAAAGCCATAAGCTGGGACTGTTGACTGATTGGAAAATAAAATAATTGCAACATGCTGGCTTTTAGTTACTGGCTCTGAGGGGATGCTCCGTCACCTTGGGTTTGCTTAGAGTCACCTGGAAGAGGGCAGCGGGACAGCGGCTGTGTGCTGGGTTTGGGGGAGAGAAGGCCTCTGGGGCCCCTTGGGGGCCTCTGCTCATGCGCACACCCTCTGCTCAGCTGACTGGGGTGCCCTAACTCCTGCTGAGGGCAGTGAAGGGGCGGGACTGCTCTACGCTGTGCTCCTTTGTTTTTTTGTTTTTTTCCATTTATCCTTTTCCCAGGTCATACTTAGCTGTTGCCTTTGGGCTGGGAAAAAAGCAGTTTAAATAAATAGTGATCATCCCATTACGCTGGCTGCAGTTTAAGTATATGAGGAAGGGTGTTTGTTTTTATTTTACATGTTGATTTTTTTTTCTCCTAAAAAGCCATGCCTCAGAAGGAAAACCTGATTTAGAACCATTTCTCCTTTTACTTTGATTTAATTTGGAAATAACTGGTTCTTTAGTCTGCTTTGTAAAAACAGCTTCGTGGTGAAGCACAGATGTAACTGTTAGAATGAATGAAAGCTGAAGATATGTTCTTCTCCCTACCCCCCACTCCCAGTTTTAAATGTATTAAATTTTCCAAAGTTCTGCTAGCCTTTTTTTTTTGTTTTACTAGTATTAATTTAGTTTCAGGTCTCCACTTTATATAATAAGAGCTCTTTTGACATGTTGATTATTTTAATCTCTTGTTCCTTGAAAATAATTTTCAATTATGAATTTAAAATAAAAAACAGGCAGTGACCAAAACCTGAATTGCCTCTAAGCGTCTGATTAGGTACCAGCATGGGGCTGACACCTGCTGCAAAGTGGGTCTGCACGGAGGAGAGACCTCCTCTGGGGGCTTCTCTGGCCCTGGGCCCAGCAGGGGCTCCCCTTGCCTCTGCTCCAGGCAAAGAGGCCCATCTCTGGACAGGCTTCCCTCAACACTCAGGAGACCGTCCCCCGCGGGAGAGTGGCCCCAGGGTTCACCCACGAGTCCTCAGAGAAGGAGCATTAAGAGTTCATCGTGATAATCAGGGTTGGGCCCTGTGACCCAAACCCACACCCAGGCAACGCAAATGGTTTCGGAAGTCTTGAGCAGGCTGTGACCTGCCGGACCCTCCAGGGGTCTCGGCTCGCTGGCAGATGTAGACGCCCTCTTTGGTGGGCAGCTTGGCCTGTGAACCACCACGGCAAGGACGCCTTGATGAAACTGCAGCTCTCGGCCCTGACCCAGACTCACCCAGCGGGTAACTGGCGGTGGCTAGGCTAGGAGGACCTAGCTGGCTAGGAGCTGAAGGACCACAGCGGGGGCGTCGCAGGGCAGTCCTGAGGCGCCATCAGCCTCCTTGCCGTCGCCGTCACTGCCTCGTGCGCGTCCTTCATGGACGAGCCTTGTCCCCGCCTCAGCACAGCCTCACCCGTAACGCCGCCTCCGGACGCCCACCCGCAGGACCTGCTGGCTCCCCAGGCCGCACGGCCTCCGCCCCGCTTCCTGCCTGGACGCCCTCGGGAGTCACCCTGCCCTCGAAGGGACACGGGAGGGACAGCCGCAGCCGCAGGCTTGACCGCACGGCACTGGTTCCCGGGTGCGCTGATCCATTTCAGTGACGGGATCTCCGAGGTGACGAAAAGAAGGCTGCGGGAAGACACTGCCCCGCCCACACCGGCCTCGGTCCCGCCCACCTCGAGTTTCGGTCCCCGCCCCCAGCTGTTATTGGCTACCAACCCGGATGTCCCGTTCACTGGCGCATCTCAAGGAGGTGGGCGAGGAGCTTCTGGCAAAATCTCGCCGCTCATTGGTCCCTCTGCCCGTCAGTCATGCGGCGCGGGCCTCAGGAGGTGGGTCCGGCGGTTCCTGAA
>NW_011476244.1:58532-65203 GCF_000754665.1 Bison bison bison | reverse complement strand
CCAGAGGCGCTGGGCGCGGGGGGCGGGCCTTGAACAGGGGGTTCGGGCACAGCCCTCCGCGTGTGCTTTGATTTGTATCATTCAGAGGTCAGTCTGACAGCCAGGCTGGGAGAGGGCGTGGTACAGGCACGGGAGACCAGTCAGGAGGGGCTCTTGGTCCATCCGTCCAGCAGACACTTCCCGCTTGGACGCTCTTGGACGTACAGCAGCAGTTAGAACACAATCTCTGCCCTCCTGGCTCCTACATCCTAGTCAGGAATACAGTGGTGCCCTGGAGCTGATGGGGGGAAGAGTGGAGCGGAGCTGTGAGGGTGCAGAGCTCGCAGGACTGGCAAGTGTAAATGCCCAGTCCCTGAGCAGTGGAAGAGAAAGTTGGCGGGTCTATATGGCAAGAAATCAATAACCTTCATACACAGCTTGTAAAGATAGCTCTTATATATCAGTAAGATAAATGGATTTCACAATGAAGTGGACAAAAGGCATAGAGAAGGGATTCACCCTGAAAGGACATCAAATGACCTGATACACATTTAAAATGACAGTAAGTGGTTTCTGCCCAGCGAAACATCCACTGGGGTTTGGAGAGAGTCTGAGCACCTGGGCAGTGCTGGTGGAATGTGGGGTGTTTTGATTATCTAAATGTCAAATGCATGCCTTTTGATCTCAGAGTTTTACTCCTGGAAGTTTATCCTAGGGAGGTAATTGGGTGACAGTTGAAAGTTCACAAAGTGACCTGATGTCCAGTAGTAGACATTTGACCAGGTAACGAACATCTTCCCCACCGCAGAGTACTCCACAGCCGTTTAGTAACCTACCCACTTGTGGAAAGGTGCCCGCAGTATGTCATGTAATGAGGAAAGCAGGAGGTGCATCTGCCAGGAGGCGATTATTCCTTCTTTAGGCCAGCCTTGAGTGGACCTTCACCTCCAGGCTGGAGGTCTGCAGGGCTTCCACGTTTGCCTTGCATTTCTGGTTGCTCTTACACACCAACAGGTGGAGGAGGTGAAATTCTACATGTAAAGTGGCCATCACAGCACCTAGAAAACCCCAGGCCCCATCGAGGTTGTGACCTGCTGCCCCGAGGTTACTGGTGGGGGCAGCACCTGCTGTCAGTCGGTCTCTGCCCTCTTCCCTGCCTCTGGCCACGCTTTCAGGCTCACCTCTCCTCACGGCTCAGCCCCCGTTTCTCAGCTGGTGAAGCTGATTAGGTCAACTGAAAGCATCAGACCCTGGGGCCCAGAAGCACGCGCCCACACCATAGGTGTTCACGGTAGCTTGGAGGGGAGTGGTCTCAGCGTGTGCTGGGCTGCACATGTGGGCGGGTGCGTGTGGGGCTGCCCGTGACCCAGTCTCCTTTGCAGCGGTCCCTGTGCGAGAGCGAGCGGGCCAGAGTTCGGGCTGCACGTAAGCACGGCCTGGTGTGGGCACCCAGGCAGAGCCCCCCAGAAGACTGGCACCTCCCTCTGCCTGAGGACAAGGACGGGTGACCGACCCAAACAGTCCAGAGGCCCCTGGGAGCTTCCGCCTAGCGTGGGACACGGAGCCCTCACCTCCAGCCTCGCCTGCCCTGCCGTCAGCACCAGGCTCGGAGCCGGTCCATCCAGCATGCAGTGTCCCTGTGGGCAGCCGGGCAGGCCTGGGGACAGCGGCCCAGGAGGCTATCCCAAGGGCTAGGCTCCTCAGATGAACCCTCCAGGGGCAGCTCTGACCCGTAGGGACACCCGGGGGGGTATCAGGCGGCCCCCCCACCCCCACCCCGGCCCTGCTCTGGTGACCACCACGCACCTCGGCCACAGTTCCCTCCTGCCACGGCCACTCACCACTCCTTCCCTCAGAATCTCACCCAGTCGTTTTTAGAAAACGTGGATTATATCAAAAGACATTTCACAGGTTTGATTCTAAATAGAGACTGTAAATTACATCCAGACTTTAATATTGAGTTAGACGCAGGCGGTGTTAGAATTTTGTACGCTTATGTTCTTATAGATGCTTTTAAAATACATGTCCTTAAACCAAGAAGAACTCTCCTCCTTTAGAGGTCTCTTTCTTCTGCTGAAATGATGTAGCCTCTGGGGCCACATGGCCGGCCTGCTGCTGGGTGCTGTTGACCCGGCCTGTGGCATCTCGGCGCCTCCCCCTGGGCCCCAGGCGGGGCACAGGTGTGGCTCCACATCATGGAACCCGTTCTTGGGTGCAGAATAACCCACCCCTTCAGAAGGACATTCATTATTGGGTCCCCCCCGTGTGCCCCAGGAGTCCTCTGTGACTGTGAGCGGTGGGGGTGCGTGTACGGGACCCCTGGAGAAGAGGTGAGTATAAAGAAGGCGCAGGGTGCCCCCTCTGGCAACCAGGGCCCGCCAGCCGTGGCTGCAGCTCCGTCCACAGGCATTTCTGTGCGAGGAGAGGGAGGGACAGCTGGGTCCTCCTGGGTCTGAGACCCCCGTGGGGGGCTGTGTGCTGGGAACGGCGGCCACCTCCTGGTTCCCGGGATTTGTGCAGCGGGGTGCCAGCGCTGTGAGGAGCCCCACGCCTGCTCGGATGCTGAGCGTGCCTCCAGTGCAGGGGGGCATGCCTGTATCACGCGTGTCCGAAACGGACATGTGGCCTCCGTCCCGCTGAGTTCAGGGGACGGACACGGACGTTCAGGCGTCAGCCGTGAAGACTGAAACGGGCAGCGTCTTTCACACTCGGGACAGGGCCCACGGTGACGAGCCGTGTGGGTGGCGACCCGGTGCAGCGTGGGCTCAGGGACGCTGGCAGTTCTGGGGCCAGGGTCAGAGCGCCACCCTGGGGAGCCTGTGATACGAGGACTCATGGCAGGGCAGCCGGGCGGGGAGCGTGACCTGCTCGGGCAGCACTGCGGGTCTCTGGTGCCGGTGAGACTGGCTGTGAGACGTGACTAGGGAACTGCGCTCGGCACCCCCCTACCAACCTCCAGCCTCCTGTCAGCCTCTCGTCACCTCCAAATAAAAGGCTGAGGCAAAACAGCTGGCCATGACCTACTCACTTGATTGTCCAACCTCAGCGAGGAAAGCTACAGGCTTGAAAAGCACCTGTGAGGGGTGGGGCGCTGGGGAAGGCTCTGAGTGTAGCCCTGTCCAAGTAGGCTGGAGGCTTGCAAGGCCGAGGGGCCAGGGCTGACGAGGCCGGGGCGGGCAGCCAGGGTCCTCTAGGCCTGTGCACAAGCAGAGTGCTCACTCAGATGAAGCGCCCCCTGGCGTGCCTGCCCTGAGGTGGGCCTCCGCCTACACGGACCCTCACTGCTGGGCTGCTTCATGCCCCCCACCCAGTTCCTCTGGAGGAGGCCTACCCCCTGCTGCTCTGTGCATACTAAGTCACGTGAGTGGTGTCCGACTCTTTGTGACCCCAAGGACTGCAGCCCACCAGGCTCCTCTGTCCGTGGGGTTCTCCAGGTAAGAGTACTGAAGTGGGTTGCCATGCTCTCCTCCAGGGGCTCTTCCTGACCCAGGGATCAAAACTGCATCTCCCATGGCTCCTGCGTTGCAGGCCGGTTCTTTCCCACTGAGCCACCAGGGGAAGCCCCAACCCCTGCTACTGAGCATGACTCTATCTGGAAGTTGGTCTTTAAAGGGCTGATTAAGGTGAAACTGGATCCCTTGAGTGAAAGTCAGTCATGTCGGAATCTTTGCGACCCCATAGACTATACAGCCCATGGAATTCTCCAGTCCAGAACACGAGTGGGGAGCCGTTCTGTTCTCCAGGGGATCTTCCCAACCCAGGGATCGAACCCAGGTCTCCTGCATTGCAGGCAGATTCTTTACCACCTGGGCCAGAGGGGAAGCCCAGGGTCGCGGGGGCAGGCCCTAACGCAGTGACCGGCATCCTTACAAGAAATCAAAGCATGGAACGACCACACGGGGACACAAGATGATGGCCGTCTGCACGCCAGGGAGAGCGGCCTCGGAAGGCACCAGCCCTGCCCACACCTGCACCTGGGGATGTCCAGCCCTGGAACTGAGAGAAATAAATGTCCACTGTTTCAGCCCTTTGGTCTGTGGTGTCTGTTCTGCTGCTGACCTTACTCACGCCTCCCCTGCCCCACACCGAGTGGCCTCGGCCGGGTCAGGTGTCAGCCACCCTGGGGGACACACCGCCTTACCAGTGGGTCCCTGTCCTTGACACTCTCCTTGGCACCCCTCTGCCCCCCAGCTTAAAGCCCAGAGCTGGCCCTGCCTCTCTTCAGGGCGCATGCCCTTCACCTCCACCCCTGTGGCCACTGCCTCTTGCCAGCAGCTTCTGCCCCTTCCTGGTCACTGGAGGGAAGCAGTCAGCGTAGGGGCCTTCTTCTCCCCAGGCCAGGCAAGCAAGGGCAGCCCCCTCCTGGCAGCCTCAGGTGGGTTAACAGAAGACAGAGACACGGGGGTCAACACGTTTATTCACAGCAGGCCTGACCGGTCAGCAGCAGGCCGGAGTCTGGTGGGGTGAGCTCTGCCGGGCGGTGTGTCCCGAGGGTGGCTACCCGCATCTCTACCTCTTGAACTCCACCTGTGTGTACACCTTGGTGATGTCTTGGTACCTGCCTTCTGGGGGCTGGTAGTTGGCGATGGGCGGTGTGTAGTCTGGCCCTTGTCTCTCGAAAGGAAACAGACTCGGGTCCCGCTTGGTGGCCTCAGCATGGAGCTCCGGGGCCGTGAGCTCCAGCTCCTGCAGAGCTTCCCGCTGGGCCTCAAGCAGGGATGCGATGGCGGCCCTCTCCAGCTCATGCTCGCGCTGCTTGTACAGCGACCACTTCTTCAGGAGCAGGGCTCTCCGTTCGCTCTCCTCAAAGGGGAGCTCCACTGGCGGCCGCTGCCTGGGGACACGCAGAGCCAAGGGTGTGGCCTGGAGGCACAAACCTCGCCGGCCGACTGCACGGGACCCGAGTGTCCCCACTAGAGACGTGCGTGGAACACAGGGACAAACTAAGGGGTGGGACGGTGGATGCGGCGGCAACACCACCGGGAGCCCGTGCCGTTCACTTTACGTGGAGACAAGGAGCAGCGATCCCCCCAGCAGGCCGTGGTGAAAACCAGCTTTGCAAAAAAGCCAAATGGCCTCGTAAAAACAGACACCAATATCCCAGGAAGCCGAGAGCCTGTTATCAGCCCCAGGAGACCCCACACGGCAGGTGCCCGATGCAGCACGGCCCTGCTGTGTCCATGGGCTCTGGTGAGGCAGCAGTCCCAGCCACCCCACTCCACCACCGGCTTCTCGAACACGCATCCCGGAGCAGGAGGCTGAAGGTGTCCTGCCATCCAGAGGGGCGGGGCTGTGGGCCACATTCGAACCTGCTCAAGCCCTGCCCGGAGCGTCCCACCCATACTCTCCCGCCCATACTCGCCCTGCGCTTTCTCCAGGAGGGGACTCAGCATGGGGCCTGGCCAACCCTGGCCCATGACTCTGCCCACGACAGGTGTGAGGCTCCCATGGCACCACTTCCTGAAGGCGACAGAACTGCCTTGCCCCAAGACCTCAAGCCCAGAGGCCCTTACCTCGCTTGATTCAAGAGCTTGACCGGGGTGATAAAATCCTCAATGGGAATTAGCTCCTGGGTCGCCTTCTCCAGTCGCCGGATCCTTTTTTTCAAGCGCTCCTTCGCTGCCTGGTCTTTCTTGGGGTCCACCTTCTTCTTCTTCCGCAGAGGCTCTGCTCTAAAGCACAAGGCAGACACTGAACGTCTTCCTCTGTGGTGTCGTGAGTGTGCAGAGACATGGCGCTAGGTAAAGTGCCCGCACACTGGAACTGTACTCGCTGCTAGGAAAGAACCGTGTGCGCTGGCCTCCAGCGAGGTCCTCAGAAGAACTGGGCGGGCATGGTCAACCCAGAAAGTGGGGGGAAAACTCCACGGGGTGTCAGGGCATAAAGAGAAGTGCTCATCTCTAGTGCAAGGGTTCAGGTAGGCCTTGAGATAAACTGAAATATGAAAATACCAAACTGATGGATTACATGCTCATCCCTCATATTTTTTATGTAGTTTTTAAGCTGAAGTATAGTTGTCTGACACCGTTGTGTTAATTTCTGCTGTACTGCTAAGTGATTCTTTTATGCGTACATACATCATGTGTTCTATTCTTTTCCATCACATTATCTGAGAATATTGAATCTAGTTCCCTGTGTTAGACCTTGCTGTTTATCCGTTAAAAACTTGTCACTCACATTTTAAATAGACGTGTGATTTATAAACATGAGTAAGACTAAACGAGACAGTATAATAAAAATGACTAGCAAGTTCCTGTTTATGCCGTTTGATGTTTTAACAAATTTCCTCGTCCTCCAGCACCAACAAGTCTGGTCTACCCTGACGAACACATCTGCTGCGCCAATAAGTTACTATTAAGAACAACCGAATCCTCTGGCATCAAGACTGAGTCTCATGAACGACGCCCGTAGAAGGTGTCCAGGGTCGCCGGTGGAAACAAGGACCTCCGGCCTCCCCGCATCTCTCCAGGAACTAAGAAACACAGGCACTGTCTGTGCTCTTTAAACCTTTTACATAAGCATCTCTTCAAAACCAATTAACTTTTCTTCAAACCATTCTGCATTTACTGTTTGACCTGGTTAGACATAAACCGAACGTCGCGCGCCCTCGCTCTCCGGGCGCCCGGGCGCGACCCCCCAGGCCGGGCCGGCGGCCGGCTTACCTCGTGGGCACGAGTCCCCAGAAGGACAGC
>NW_011476244.1:52252-56925 GCF_000754665.1 Bison bison bison | reverse complement strand
AGCCCCGTGACGCCGGGCCGAGGCCCCCCAGCCCGCGGGACTGCGTTCGCACCGAGTTGGAGCGTCAGCGCCCCTCGGGTGGGGCCCGCGGGGCACAGGCGTGTGCTCGGAGAGGGCCCGCGGGGCCCCACGGCACACCCGGAGCGGACTGCTCAGTGCCCTGGGTTGAGACTGGTGTAGAGACGCGTGCGGGGGCCGGCAGTGCTGGCCGAGTTCTGCCTGGTGCGCGCACCTGCTGCGGGTTCCCTGGGGACGGGAGGGGCGCCAGCCGCCACCCGGCACGGGCAGTGCTGGGGGGAGCTATCGTCCAGGCCAGGGTCCCTGCCGCCGCCGGCTGTCTGACTGCTGATAGGAGTCATCCTGGTTCTGTCCTGTTCCTCGTTTCTACTCAGCCGGGCGCCTAGAGGGAGCTGCAGTGTTCTTTTAGAGCTTGTCGGGTAGGCGCTTTCTCCTTCCCTAAGCCAGTAGCTTTTTAGTTCTGAACTCGGATCTCAGGATGCCTTCTCCTGCAGCAGCTGAACTGAACACCAGTCTGTTGTTTGGCTCGGCAGTGCTCTGCCTTTCCATTTTGCAGGGTATCACGTCTTTGTCATTTCCCAGGGTCCGGGTGAGGTCCCCCTTTGCTCCTGAGTTACTCACTAGACCCTCTCCCGCCCCAGGGTGGGCGCCTTATGTGCCCCCAGCGCAGGGACTGCCTGGCTCGCTCCGTATCCCTTGCCGCACTTAACTGTGCTTTCTATACAGAGGGTCCAATAACGCTGCTGACGCAGGTGAGAGTTGAGGTGGCCAAACTGACTCAGTTGCCAGTTCGTGAAAGCAAAAGCAGTGAGCTCCAGTTTCATTTCTCCTGCCTTTCACTCCAAGTGCATTTCCTGAGGCGCAGGGTGCGGGCTCCCCCGGCAGCACTGGGCAGATGTTCAGTAATTATAAATCGTGCGTGTGAGTCAGGAAAGGAAAAGTTAGTTGCTGAGCAAGTGAAGCCTGAAGGAATTTTCATGTTGCCACACTGCGCGGCCAGGTTGAGTGTGATTCGCCCTCCTCATGTCGTCCTCCCGCTGTATAATTTCCCCCTCGTGATGAGCTCCTTTGTAGGACATGATTTTCACGCTGCATAAGCACAAGCAGGTCGGGATGCTTAAGCGATCATTTAGGCACAGATGGGAACAAGTCTGGGCTGGGCAGGGTGGGCTGGACTGTGGGCCGGGGCTCCTTCCTGTGGCCTCCCCACCGGCCTAGAGGACAGGGAGCCTCACGGTGTCTGCCCTGCCTGCTTCCTGGTGTGATTGCGGTGTTTGCTTGGGGAGGAGGACAGAGGGCTCCCCAGAGTCTGAAGTGCGTTAGAAACCTAGGAGATAACCATAGAAGAAATTGAGACTCTTTTAGACCTGTTCTTTGTCGAATCTCCTTTCTTTTAAAGTCTCCTGAAATCAGCCCAGTCTCATGGAGCGTTCAGAAGGACCGTTGCTGGTGAACGACAGCTCTCCTGAAGCACAGGCTGACTGACAGTCTGGACCATGCCCGCGCCATCCTGTAAGGACTGGTGAGGCGGGAGCTGCTCGGAATCCCAGTGGCGGGTGGTGGCCAGCTAAGCCACCCTAACTTCAGTTTACAAACCAAAGAGATCGAGGTACTCTGGAGAGTACGTCACAGCCTTTCTGGTTTCCTGACTTTGCACTCCGTCTCCTGACTGATGATGCAGCTTGAACGTAGTCTTTCTGGGCTCTCAGAGCCCAGTGAGGGAAGGCGCAGCGAGCCTGCGTTTTCCGCGCGGCAGGGCCTGGTGGCAGAGTGGGCGAGCGTCTGCCGGGCCGAGCGGGCGAGCGCCTGCCGGGCGCAGGTGTGCTCGCCCGTCGTCTGTCTCTGGGCTGATGAGATGGTTAGGCCTTGCCTCCAGGGGAGGCTTTCTCCGTCCCAGCACTGCTGACGTTTCGGGGCACGTGACTGCGTGGAGACCAGCCCGTGTGTTGTAGGGAGTTAGCGGCAGCCCTGGCTTCTGCCCCGGAGCGCCTTCACACGCTGACACACACAGACATCACCCACTTGTGACGATAGAACCTGACTCCAGACATTGCTGATGCTCCCTGTTGGCCAGGTCAGAACCCCCAGTTGAGAACCACTGTGCTAAGGAGGTGAGTTAAATCTTGAAGTCATGTCACAGAAAGGAGCTTTGAACGTGGGGTCAGAGCAGGTTCAAGACATCATCGTTTATTAACTGAATTCTTGGGCTTTTGACTCCACCTTCTGCACTTTGGTGAGATCCGACCCTGCCGTTTGACCCCGTGCCCAGACTTGGAAGGCCGTCTTCAGCTGAGGTGCGCTACAGGAGTCCGTGAGGTTTGCTGTGTGTGTAGAGGTCACATACAAGGGACTGTCCACACACGTGCGTGCACGTGGTTGGTTCTGTGTTCTGGGAGACAGTGTTTCTTTGTTGTTGCTCAGTCGCTCAGTCGTGTCTGACTCTCTGCAGCCCTATGGACTGCAGCACACCAGGCCTCCCTGTCTTTCACCGTCTCCCAGAGTTTGCTCAAACTCACCAACGCTTGAGTTGTGATGCCATCCAACCTTCTCGTCCTCTGTTGTCCCCGTCTCCTCCTGCCTTCAGTCTTCCCCAGCATCAGGGTCTTTTATCATCAGTTGGCTTTTAGCATCTGGTGGCCACAGTATTTTATTTTAGGCCAAGATAAGGTTTGTCTCTAATTAGGTTATGACCGTATATTGGTTAGAAAGTGAGAGCAGTTATGTTTTGGTTGTAGGAAAACGTAGTCTGTACGTTGAGAAAACTTGACTGGAGGGTCATGGTTCTTCCCCTCCCTGAGCCTTTGTCCCCTGTGGAGTTCATGCACAGCTCTTGAGTGAAGCCCATTCCAACGAGAAGGGCCAGGACTGCAGAGCCACGCCGTCTGTCAGTTCCTGGCTCACACTTGGCCGGCAGTGCTGTGAAAGGTGTCAGGCGGATTTTCAACAACAGGGTAGCTTGTCAGTGGTCCTGTTGCTCTGAGGTGTGTGTTTCTCCTGTCTGCAATCCTTTCTCATTCCTCAGAGGATTTAAGGCCTTTTACTGCCATTTAAGAACGTCAGCTTGAAGGGGAGACGGAGGGAAGTGGGTGGGCACCGCAGGCACCTGGGTGCGGAAAGGCCCGTACGGCTCCTCTGAGGACAGGCCGGGAGGAGGTGACCCTTCGTGACCGCTGTGGTCATTCCTGTAACCTGTGTTGTTGGCCCGGATCATACTAGTCCAACAGGCTGGTGTCTGGGGATGTGCTGGGTCTCCGCCGCTGGCAGGGATGAGGCTCCAGGAGCCAGTGGGTGGGGGAGCGCTGTGGCCTCACCGATGTCGCCCTGCAGCACTCAGCCGGCTGACGCCCGTCCTGGAGGGCCGCGCTGCATGAACGTGTCTCTCGGTGGTTGCTGTTGGGGACCTGTTCACCCGTCCCCCTCGATTGTGAGCTGCTTGAGGACAAGGGTTTTGCCTTTAGTTTTGGAGTCAGATGGTCCTCCTCTTGAGTCTCTGCTGCTTACCAGACCTGTGTTCCAGAAGGCTCTTGACATCTCTTACCCGGTCTGTTGAGTGAAGTGGGTGACACCTGCCTGGCCTGCTCCCAGCTCACCTGTGAAGGCTCAGGAATTGTATGCTTTTCACAGTCTCACACCAGCTTATGCCTGGAGACAGTAGCGGGGTTTTGAAAAGTAACCAGAATACGTCTGAAGAATGCTCAGAAGCAACTGGGTGGGATTCTGCTTTGCATCATACGCTTGGGGTTTATACCCTAAACCCTGAATCCTCCTGCAGAGAAGTCCTGTGGAATCAGAGGTGAATGTGCGCCGGGCAAGCGCGGGGCAGACCGCTGGACAGACTGCTGTCCAGAGTGCAGAGGGGACAGCCTCCAGGGAGGAGGCAGGGTTGGGGTATGCGTGCTGTAGGCCTGAGTCTGGCCCTTGGGAGGACGGCGGGGTGGAGGACGTGCTGCTGCTAGGGAGTGTCTGGAGTGACGGTCCCTGGAGGGCTCAAGTGGGCGAGCATATCAGCAATGGACGGCGCGGGCCACAGCCGCTGGGGCTCTGGGCTGAAGCCCTGGGCACCTGCCTGGAAGTGTGTGCTCCTCCCGGGGCGTTGCGGGGTGCCTGGGCCTTCCTGGGGAGGCTGGGTGTTGCAGGCAGGCAGTTTCCTAGGTTTGGGTGTGAGACGCAGTGGAGGCAGGAGGTCAGGGTGGAGGTCAGCCAGGTAGAGGCAGGTGACTAGATTTGAGACACTCAGTGGATTTCGTTAATATGCTGAGAAAAAAGTAGAGAGACGGAGGCCAGGAAGTAAGGTGTTTGCAGATACTTCTTTTAACTTAAAGAGTGCATAAAAAGCTGCTTTCGCCTTAGGAGTAGAATTTCAGTCACACAGCCAGGAGGGCCTTGCAGCCATGGCCCCCGTCTTGGGACCTGTCTGCCTCGAACCATCCTCTTCCCCAGAGATGCGAGGCGCCTCTGTTTGTCCAGGGGTCTGCCCGTGGACTGTCAGGGTGTGCGGCTTCTGAAACCTGCTGAGGTCAGCAGCACGCTTGGAGATGGAGCGGGCATTGGGCATGGCACAGACCCTAGCTGCCCACCCACCATCTGCAGTATCTGCCGCGTGCCTGCCTTTCCTGCAGGGCCAGGGCGCGAGCGCCGCCCTGGGGAGCAGCAGG
>NW_011476244.1:50161-52152 GCF_000754665.1 Bison bison bison | reverse complement strand
GCGGGGGGGGGGGGGGGTGTGCTGGTCTACTCGGGGCTCCCAGGCGCCTCGTGTGAGAAGAGGGACCAGAAGGCCCGCCCGCGTCTCCCGCCCACTCTTCCTCTGGGCTCTCCCAGGCTGCCTGGCAAGAAGGCCTGGTCTGGGAAAGCCCTTCTTTCACTGGGCAGGCGGAGCGTTCCGGCAGAGGGTGGCCAGAGTACACCTGCGGGGCAGGCCTGGGAAGGGGCACGGCTGGCTTCGCGTGGGTGCAGGAGTCCGCCTGGCATGGCCTCAGGGGCCTTCCTGGCTGCGGCCTCGTGACTCTGCCAGGCCTCGGGCCTGGGCCAGGTGTGGGAGCCAAGGGACCTGGGAAGAGGCTGTGGCCGTGCCGCGCAGGAGGCGGCCAGGGCGGCACTGGTGCAGTGAGCATGCACGTGTGTGGGTGTGACATTCATACACACACACATACACACATACACGCTGCTTTTGAAGTGTAACTTACGTACTGAACTGCACAGACATCAAGCTTCCCACGTGGTGAGTTTTGTCAAGTAAGCAGGCTCTGTAATCTGTTCCCCACTGGAGATGCGGAGTGTTTTCTCCTCCCCAGAGAGTTGCCAGGTGGAATATGGGGGGTGAACGCGACCCCCAGGGTCAGGGAGGCTGTGGAGGAGCAGCTGGGGCGCCCGGGGGCCTTGTTGAAGCGCCGGCTCTGCCTGGGCGCTGGTGAGGAGCAGGGGAGTGGCTTCTCTGTCTGGCCGTGTCCACCGCCAAGTCAGGTTGCACAGGGGTGTTAATGGGGTGTGGTCTGGAGAACGGAGTGCTTGGTGATTTTGCACTTGTCATTTGAAAATGTAAAAAAGTTTTTCTGAGAAAAGTAAGACCTGTTTTCTTTAGAAAGTTAGAAAATGCAAAACCAAGAACACATTGGTAAAACTTCTGAACGTGGTCTTAGAGACCATTGGGAAAAGATAACTGGGTGACTTGGGGCTTCTAAATACACCTGCATTTGGGACCTCCCTGGGGGCCCAGTGCTTGAGACCGCGTGCTCCCAGTGCAGGGCCCTTGTGGGGAACCCGACCTCTTGTGCCGTGTGGGCAGCGGAAGAAATGAAAACACGGGTTTCATTTGGTGCGTGGACTGCATCGTAAAGGTGCTTGGGCCGTTTAAGGCCTTAGCTGCCGGCCTGCGTCACAGAAACCCGTGTTCTTATTGTAGCCTCCCCCAGACAGCTGAGTGTCACCAGGCATTCTCCACTTAAATAATATCGTGGGGTGGTGGTTCTTTTTTAAAATTGACCCAAAACATTAATTCGTTTCAGGTGTGCAGCACAACTTGTACATTAATTCGTTTCAGGTGTACAGCACAATTTGTACGTAATGCAAACGTGATCATCACAGTAAGCGTAGTTAACGTCCGTCGCTTCACAGGATTACTTTTTCTTGATGAGAACTTCCAGGATTTACTCTCTTAGCAGCTTTTACATACGCAATACAGTATTATTAACTATGTGTGATTTTTTTAGGTTGTTAAACGGATTTTCCCTCTGTGGGAATGTGGTACTTGCCTGCGCTTGCCTTTCTCATGAGTCTGGTGGAAGGGATGGCACTTGAGAGACTCGCAGGAAGAGGGACAGCGGTCTGCAGACACGCGCTGGCACCGGCTTCACCTCTGGTTCACGGCGCGAAAAGCCAAAGCCAGCCCAGCAACGGCTGCCTGACTCGAGCCTCCAGCTTCCTTCCTGTGCGCTGTTTCGAATGTCTCGGGCAGCTGACACCCGAGAGGTGTCTGGCGGCAGTGCTGACTCAGGACCCAGAGGTTGGGGGTCCCAGAGGCCCCTTGGCCGTGCAGCCAGGCTCTGCTCCCTGGCAGGGGTGCCTCATGAGTCCCTCTCAGCCAAGAGGACCCGCCGCCCCGGGAGGTGTGTCAGAACGCGGGGCCTCTGCCCAGCCTTTCGCGACTGCTGGTGTTTGGGGGGCCCGCTGTGCACTGCGGGGCCTGGGGAGACCCTG
>NW_011476244.1:47788-50061 GCF_000754665.1 Bison bison bison | reverse complement strand
GAGACCCTGAGGAGGCAGACAAGGTACCCAGCGCTCGCGGCCCACATCCTGCTGGGCAGAGTGGCCCAGCTGCCATAAGGTGGCCACACCGTTCCTGGGAAAGCAGACCGGCTCTGGGGGGCGGGGGGAGCCCATGAGGGGAACGGGGGCCGGAGGGCAGAGCTGGTGGGCACGAGAGGAAGGCGCTGGGCCCTGTGGGCCGGGGGGCCTGGCAGCCGGGCCTCTGCAGAGTGCAGGCTGTGGGACGGACGTGCACACTGGTCACCTGCAGGGGGAGCGTGTCCGCATGCTGATGGCAGCCACAGGTGTTTGACGCTCATTTGTATCTCACAGACGGGCTCGCGGTTTTAGAAAACTGGCTGTGAGGCTCTGTGTGCGTGCCTCCTGCTTCCTGAGGCGGTGGCCGTTCTGCCTGTGTGGGTTCACCTGCGCGTCCCCGGCGGGAACGGCCACGTGCTTCCAGCACCTGGACAAGTGCACCCAGCTCCCGCCCCCACCTGCCCGCTTGTGTGCAGACTTGCATGGTCTGGTTCGGTTTTGCTTAGCGTTTGTTCAAGTTGTGAGAAAACGAGCGTAGAGTTTATCGTGTTAACCGTCTTCCACGCGTGCTACTCAGTCGTGTCCCGTGTGTTCACACGCATTTTCATCTTGCAAAACCGAAGCCGCCCCAGCCCTCGGCACCGCCGTTCTGCTTCACGTCTCTCTGAATCTGACCCCTCTCGGGCCTTCATGCGAGTGGAGTCTTGCAGCATCTGCACTTCTGTGCCTGGCTGATGCGGGTAACAGATTGTCTTCAAAAAACAAATAAAAAAAAAAATAAGAAGCAGAAAAAAAAAAAGATTGTCTTCAGGGTTCTTCCGTGCTGTGCCTGTGTCAGGATTTCCTTGCTTTTTATTGCCGAGTGATGCTCCACTGTGCAGACATACCACGTTTCCTCAGCCGTCATCTACCGCTGGGCCCTGGGCTGTGTCCCCCTCTTGGCTCTTGGGGATGAAGCTGCTGAGAACTTGGGGTACAAATGCCTCCTTGAGACCCTGCTTCCAGTCCTTTGGGGCATAAACTTAGTCGTGGGGTTGCTGGATCCAAGGTAGTTCTGGGCTTCCCCCGTGAGTCAGATGGTAAAGGATCTGCCTGCAGTGCGGGAGACCTGGGTTTGATGCCTGCGTCAGGAAGATCCCCTGGAGGAGGGCATGGCAACGCGCTCCAGTATTCTTGCCTGAGAATCCCCATGGACAGAGGAGCCTGGCGGGCTGCAGTCCACAGGTCGCAAAGAGTCGGACACAGCTGAGCGACTAAGCGCAGCCCAGCGCGGGTCACTCCGTTTGCACTCCCGTGGGAGCTGCCCCAGTTTCTGTTCCTACCAGCCCACGGGGTGTGTTTCTCCACCCCCTCCCCCCCAGCCCTGGTCTTCACTTCTCTTTCTTCTCTTCTCACGGTGGCTGTCCTCTGGAGAATGTCTGTTTCAGTCCTTTGCCCGTTTACAGGAGTGTGTGGTCTTCTCACCCGCTAACGTTTGTCTGTCTCTGGCTGTGGTTCCGGGCCTCAGTGCTCCCCGCGGGGTCTCTGTTGCGGTGCGAGGTCTTGGTTGCCCTGCCCGTGGCATGTGGGATCTTAGTTCCTGGACCAGGGATCGAACCCACCTCCCCTGCAGTGCAAGGTGGATTCTTATGCACTGGACCACCAGGGAGGCCCCCCTTGGCCCATTTGAATCAAAGTTTTGGAGGATTTTGTCATTAAGTTTTAGGAGTTTTCTGTATATTCTGGACATCTGATGTTACTTAGCAGCATTTTCTCACATTCCACAGGTTGCCTTTTTACTCTGTTGATAGTTTCCTTTGACGAGTGAAAGTTTTCAAGAAATCCAGGTGGTCCAGTTTTTCTCTTAACGCCCGTGCTTTTGCTGTCACATCTTAACAAATCGTTGCCCAATCCAGTGTCACGAAACGTTTTCCTTCCTGTTTTTTTCTAAGAGTTTTTAAAATGTTACGTTCAACATCCAGGCCTTTGATCATCTCAGGTTGGTTTTTGTAGGTGGTGGTAGGTGAAGGTCAGGACTCGGGGGCCTCCTAAGGCCCGGGAGGAGGGTTCTGTCTGAGTGCCCTAGTCAGAACCGGCTTCGGTAGCTGCCTCTCTTCCTGCCCAATGGGGAGCTGCGTGCTGCAGCCCTCGGATCAGCACCCCCAGACAGCACGGGAGTGGGGTGCTCCAGGGGGCTTAGGGTCAGGGCCATCTGGGAGCAGAGCCCGAGGGTGGGATGCCGGCTGCGGCGGCTC
>NW_011476244.1:42527-47470 GCF_000754665.1 Bison bison bison | reverse complement strand
GGCCTCGGAGGCCCTGTGACTTGGAGTCTTGGTCTGTCTCCTCGGTGCTGGCCGACTGTCTTGTAGACTGGGGACTAGTTGCCCATCTGTAGATGAGGGTTCCAGCCGCCCGTCTGGAGGATGAGGGTTCCGGCTGCCTGTCTGTAGATTAGGGTTCCGCTGCCCGTCTGTAGATGAGGGGCCGCATAGAGAGCTGAAGCGCCTTCCTCGAGGCAGCAGATCCTGGGCCCACCCCCGTTTCTGCCGTCCCCACGTCCTCCAGCTCAACAGTTCTTTCTCCATAGGAACCGCCACTGCTCCTGCCCCAGGGTGGCAGCCTGCCCCCGGGTCTGCACTCCTGGTGGTGCCCCGTCTTCTGGCTGACCCTCCGCCTTGGGAGCTCAGGGCAGCTGTGGTTTCTGCAGGAAGCCCCGGGCTGAGTTCGGTGGCTCCGCCCCCAGCTTCGCGCTGAGGCTCCCAGCGTGTGCATCCTGCCTCCCTGGGGTTGTGCGTGTGCCGGCCGGGCTCTGGGTGCTCCGGGTGGGTCTGCAGGCAGATGGGTGTGCTGTGCTCCAGCTGGGCTCTGGGTGCTCTCGCTGCTGCCCACTGAGGACTGGTGCCAGCTCAGCTGGGACTTCGTCTGCTCCAATGGCAGCTGCCCAGGCGAGTTGGCCTATGCAGAACACGAAGGAGTAGGCTTCTTGGGTTATCTTGTCCCTGTGGGGATGGGCGGCACGCCCCCATGCTGCCCACGCCTGCCTTCCTGGGGCTGCTGCGGATGGTGTCTGGGCTCTCCTGAGGGTGGAGGGGGCCTGTGCGGGTCTGTGCCCCGGGACGAGCTCTGGTGGCTGCTGCGCGCGGGTGGGTGCCGCTGGGTCAGGGCTGACAGCCGCCCTGGCGCCCGGCTCTGAACACACCGCCTGTGCTCGGGGTGGGCCCATGGCTGCCAGGCAGAGCTGACCTGTCACGACAGAGCTGTGGCTCGGGGCCTGCAGTAACTGCTGCCTCCAGAGTGCGGAGCAGGAGCGTTTGGTGCCTGTGCCCTCTGCTCCCCGCCACCGCGTCATGACCAGGTGGAGGCCTGCCTCGGCCTCGTGGAGGCTTGCGCTTGGCTTCACTGTGGCCGTGCCCTCCAGGAGACGGCGCTGTGGGAAGCCACACTGCTGTTCGGTCCCCGCTTGCTGTCACGTGACGCCAGCGCCCGACCCTCATGCCCACGTCCACTGTGGCCCGCTGTTGCGATGGAGACAGAGAGTCCTCAACTGAGAGACCCCTGGCGACCGCCCCACGTCTGTGTTAGTGACTGCTGATGTCCAGCTCGCCGTTAGGTCGCTCGTGTGTCCCTGAGCCCCCTCCCTGGGCTGGGCCCAGGGCTGAAGGAGGCTGAGAGCTGGGAGACGCCCATGGGCGAAGTCTGCTGCGGAGCCTTCGCCAGTCAGTCTGCCCAACTGGCTCCAGCCTCGCCGGCCCCGGTGGGGCCTAGCCTTTCCCTCAGGGAGTGCCGTCTGATTGACCGCACCCTGTGGGTCTGTGCTGGCGGAGATGACTCCATGACGCCAGTGGGGTCCAGCTGTACCGGAGGGGGAGCGGGTGAGGGTGCCCATCGCTGCAGCCCCTGGGACCGGGGTGGGCCAAGCTGCCTCCCAGACATGCCCACCTGGTGGTGACCTGGGTGTGAGTGCGGGGTCTGCAGGCGCAGCCCGCGGGCACAGGCGCTGCGGGCTGCTCGGTGCCCGGGAGGCTGTGGGGCAGCTCGCACTGTTGCTGACTCACGGCATTTGTCGGCAGCCTGTCTTTCCTCAAGCGGTGATCGGGGACAGTGTGTGAGTCGCTGGTTCTGCACGTGTTGGCATGTTACCATGTGTCTCTCTCCTCTGTTCCCAGGCAAACCAATTTTTTCAGTTGATATTCACCCGGACGGGACCAAGTTCGCAACTGGAGGGCAAGGTAGGTTCTGGGGAGCAGCGGGGCGCTGTGCCCACCCTCGCCTGCCCCCGCTCTGCAGCGCGCCCGTGGCAGCTCATGGCTGAGCCTGGGGCTCAGCGCGCTCTAAGTGTTCTGGCAGCAGGTTTACATTCTGACCTTGCTGCGTGGGCTCCTGTTGAAGGCAGCCTGCACCTCGGCTTCCTGAGTGCGGGGAGGCTGGTAGTCCCATGACAGAACTGGAGGGGGCTGTGCGCAGGCTTCAGCCCGCCATCACTGCGCGTCTCTCAGGGCTCGGGAGAGCTCCACGCAGTCCCTGGGGCTGGGGTTCCGTCCTCGTCTGCGCGGGCGCGCCTGCCTGCCGGGCTGGCGCCCTGAGGTCCGGGGCTGATGAGGAGGAGCCCTTACCTCCTGGCCGAGAGGCTGTCTCGGGGGCGCTGTGTGGAGATTTTGGCACGTCCACATCCAGGCCCTTACTGGTTTTCGCTTCTGTACTGGAGAGTTAGTGAGGGGCTGCCCTTTTGGGAGTTCCCAGCAGTGGAATCCCTCCCGAGATGCTCAGGTGTGTGTGCCAGCAGAGTGCCCGCTGCCTGGCGGGAGGGAGGTGTGGGGGGCCCTGCACGAGGCCCCCCTGGGCCCCTGGTGGGCCCGTGTTGGAGGCCAGGCCAGCGTCGAGGGCAGAGCCCGGGCCTCCGGGCCCAGCAGCGCTTGTTTCCGTTCATCTGCCCGGTCAGCCTGACTGCACCTGGCGAGGGCGGGGCACCGTGTCCGGTGCCCGCTCCAGACTTATCAAGTTGTTTCTGCTCCTCCGTTCCAGGACAGGATTCTGGGAAGGTTGTAATCTGGAATATGTCTCCAGTCCTCCAGGAGGATGACGAGAAGGACGAGAATGTCCCCAAGATGCTTTGCCAGATGGACAATCACTTAGGTATTACAGGGTGGCCCTTTGCAGGCTTTGCGTGTTGGCACAGTGCCCAAGGCTAGCACGTGTGTTTGTGATCAGAGAGATAAGGCCGTGCGGCGTAGCTCCCGTGGCCTGCTGTCTGACGCGCAGATGCTGGCTGCACACCTGGGTGAGTTATTCAGCAGAAGACCCGGCCCGCCCACAGAACCACCTTTGGACAGTCCGCAGGTACCTCCGGTGATTTCCTGCTCACAAGTCATTCCTGCCTGATTCCACGGGGCTTTGGGACCAGTGGCCTGGAGGCAGTAGGGTTCCAGGGAAGGGTGCCCACGAGACAGCTAAGCAGCCGCCGGGACGGCCGCCGTGGCCCTCGGGGCCTCTGCCAGGCCTCGGGCTCCCCGACGGGGTCGCAGTTTCCTCTCCCGTGGTAGCCACGCAGTTCCCTGCCCTGGAGCATCCGGGGGCCGTACCCGGCTCTGGGGCCCGCCCAGCTGCCCCAGAGCCGCTCCGCTCCCAGTTACGCGCCCAGTGCGCACTGGGCCCCTCCCGCCATCCACGTGAGGGTCACAGCCTGGACAGTGTCCTGTGTCGTGGGACCCCGGGGGCTCCGACCGGCAGGGCCAGGATCTCTGCCCGCTTAGTTGGCGCGCGCAGGGCGGTCTGCCTGCAGTTGGGAAGGAGCTGGTAGGTGGCTTGAAGCCAGTTTGACGCTCTACCGAGCTGCTTCCCTGGATGGTCTGGAGAGGGCGTCTCAGCCTTTTCTCACGAGCCCTCCTGTGGAGTGTCATCCCTGGTCGGAGACATGTCTCAGCAGGCTGCACCCGGCTCACGCGAGGGCTCTGAGTTCCCAGTTTCCGGACCGTGCGCTCAGCACTGACCTCCCAGAGACGAGTGCCCCCGCGGACCCTGCCCTGGGCGGGCGCTCGTGCACACGATCGGCGCCCCGCGTGCCCGCTCCTGCCCCGACAGAGTGGCCTTCCGAGCTGCGCCTGCCGCCCAGCCCCGCAGACATGTGACATTCTGTTTCTCTCCCCAGCGTGCGTGAACTGTGTGCGGTGGTCAAACGGTGGGATGTACTTAGCTTCCGGGGGAGACGACAAACTGATTATGGTGTGGAAGCGGGCTACGTAAGCACTGTTTTCTTTTCTTCCGTCTTGTTTCTAGAAGGTTCTTTGCTGGTCTTTATCCCACCCTGGCACTGAGGTCCCCAGAGCTCCAGCTTCAGGGCTGCCAGGAAGTACACGTGGATGGGGGCAGCCACCCCCCTGCCTGCAGACCGGCTCAGCGCCCCCAGGGCCGGTGCTGGTGGCCTCTTTGGTTTTGTCCTTCCTGCGGTGGGGTCCAGAGCCCGCCCTCCTTGGCGTTCACTCGCCCGCTCTTGCCCGGGGCTCCAGGGCTCCATGGCTCCCCGGCCCCGAGCGCCTGCAGCCAGGGTGCACTTTCTCCTGGGACCTCCCAGGTTGGGCCTGGGCCTCTGGGCCAGGCAGGCTAGGGACCAGACGCCTCCCGCTCAGCCAGTGTCCCCGGGGCTGCGGCTAGGAGAGCCTGCCTGTAGCCTGGATGGGTTCTGCTGGATGGAGGGTGTTAGCTGGGCACTCCTGCGGGGCCCGGGGATAACCCCAGTGCTGTTCCGGCCCCAGCGTCCCGGCAGGGAGTTCCCGGGCCTGCAGGAGGGCCTCGGACGCTGTGGCTTTAGCCAACGTGGGAGCGAGTCACGGTCCCACCACTCAGAGGGAGCCGCAGGCTGTGCTTGTGTTTCCGTGTGTCCTGGGCTGTGCTCCAGTGTAGATGGCGTGAGGGATCTCGCTCTGAGTGACGTCCGGGCCTGTGGCCGTCACGTCATTCTGTCTCTTGGACACGTTGCCAAGGTCGGTCGGGCTGCGAGCGTCCACCCGGTGCACAGATGCGGCCTTGCCCGCCCGGCCCCCACCATGCAGCCGGCCGCTGTCTGTCTGTCTGTCTCCGTGGCGCCGGCCTGGCCCCCGCTGACTCCTCTCTCGCACAGGTACATCGGGCCCAGCACCGTGTTCGGCTCCGGTGGCAAGCTTGCCAACGTAGAGCAGTGGCGATGCGTCTCCATCCTGCGGAGTCACTCAGGCGGTGAGTGGGCTGCCCGGGGGGGCACCACAGCGGCCCC
>NW_011476244.1:42104-42427 GCF_000754665.1 Bison bison bison | reverse complement strand
ACCCACGCCTGCCCTCATGGGCTGTGTGTTTATATCTTTAATGTAGAACTCCCCACGTTCCGCTGTTTATCCTGGGAACTGAGTCACTGCCTCATCAGTGGATCGCTAAGTCCGTAAGCGCACTTTCTTTATTCCACAGAAACCCGCACACGGGGGCCCACTGGAAAGCTTCTGACTTGACTCTGAGTGTGTTTAGAGTGTCTCCAGTGGGCACTTTTCAGGTCTGGACTGAGGCGGGCAGCACTTGGTCAGAGGCCAGGGACCCCAGAGTCAGGGCAGCTCAGTCTCCTCCGAAAGCCTGCAGTCTGGCTGGGAAGGGCCGG
>NW_011476244.1:37568-41761 GCF_000754665.1 Bison bison bison | reverse complement strand
GGCAGAGGAGGTTGACACGGGCTCAGGCGGAAGTGGCCCAGCAGGGCCTGTGCGCGTTAAGAGGACACGAACTGCGGAGCTTCCTAGGGCAGAGCATCGGGGGAGCGGGCCCTTCGCTGGTGCCCGCAGAGCCAGCGGTGGGGGGTGTCCCGAGCCCTTGGGGAGGAGCCTGCAGCTAGAGCGGGGTCGGTGGGGCATGCTGCAGACGGTGCTGGAAGGGTGACCAGGGGCCGAGGGACGGCCAATGGGTCACCCTGACGGAGTCAGCTGCGTCTCTGGAACCCAGCAAGCTGCCCGTGAGGCTACCCAGGTGGGGGGCTCAGAGAGGACGTCCATGGGCCCTCGCCTGAGACTGGGTCTGAGCCCACAGGCAGGCAGAGCTGCTCGCCTTCAGTAGGGGCTCCTCCGGCGGCAGGTGTGAGTAAAACCATTTAAGAAAGGATCCGTGAGAAAGCAGAGACGATGGGTAGGAGGCGCTGGGTCCTGAAAAGCGGCGTGTGAAGACCTGGTACCGGGCGAGTTTGACCTGGACAGGCGCAGTGTGATGCTGGTGCCGAGCTGCAGACAGAGCGCAGAAACACAGGGCTGGCCAGAAAGTTGAAGCCCCACAGTTGATCCCACAGGGTTAGGGAACCTGAGCAAGTGGCAGCCCCGGCAGGCTGGGAGTCGCCTTCAGAAAACGGCTCCTGAGCCCCCTTTATCTGTTGAGGCGGGGTTTCTGACTATTGAGAATTATCCTGAAACAGAAATATTTACTTTTCAAAGGAAGCAACAACCCTGCGTTTCCAGCAAATATGAACAAAGCTGGAAAAATCAGTAACACCAGAATACTGTGAATTTAATAACATTGATAGCAGTGATTCATTTTAACCAAGTATGATGTATAACAGAAGAATTTTGTGTTGTGGTGCTGTGTTCACATATGTTAACATACTAGGAAATTAGGTAAGCAAAGCCAGGGTTATCCTAGGGCATTCTGAAATGAATATTATAGGTTATTCAGCATCAATTCCTAATAAAAATCCTTTTTTTTTTTTTAATGGCCATAGATAACTGTTCTCTTACTGTGATAAGGTCTTCCCTGGGTCTTTGGGAGCAAGGGCAAACAGCCCGCAGTTGAGCCTCGCCCCGTTGGTTCGGAGAGGAGACGGGCACGGGTGCCGTTGCCACACCACTCCTGGGGCATCTCTGCACTGCAGCTAAACAGAGTCAGGAGGTGCGCAGGGGTGCCCTGGAGGTGCAGCAGGGGGGATGCCGCCCTCTCCCTGCCGGGTGCCGAGCTCTGTCCCTGGGCTGCGGACAAAGACCCCACCAGCTGTGTCAGTTCAGCCACTCAGTCGGCTCCGACTCTTTGCGACCCCATGGACCGCAGCACGCCAGGCCTCCCTGTCCATGACCAACTTGCGGAGTTCACTCAAACTCCTGTCCATCGAGTCGGTGATGCCATCCAGCCATCTCAAGCTGTGTGGTGTACCAAAAAAAAAAAAAGGAGAGAAAGTAGATAAACTGGAAAATAATACAAAAGTGAGATGACATGAGGAATGAGACTCTTAGAACTTATAAAGCATTGAAAAGCACTTCAGACTAATATAAATAAATTACTAAATTGGCCTCATATAAGAAAACTTTTGGTTTTCTCTAGCAATAGCCAAAAGTTAGCAGTAGCCAAAGTAGCAATTGGAGTATCCACAGATAAAAAGAGATACTCAGACTCCTAAAGAAGGTCTCAGAAGGTGCTGTCCGGCGGGAAGAGCGGAGGGCGGGGAGGGGATGAGCACGTGGCCTGACCAGGCCCGCAGGGCAGTCGCCCGGGGTGTGGCCGTGGGCTTGGGGCCGGGGCACTCGGCTGAGTGAGGCAGAGCAGCGCAGGGCCTGGGCTGTGGGGCGGGAGGACCTATGGTGGCGTCTGGGTGAGGGCC
The DNA here is from genome assembly GCF_000754665.1 of Bison bison bison. Taxonomy (NCBI): domain Eukaryota; kingdom Metazoa; phylum Chordata; class Mammalia; order Artiodactyla; family Bovidae; genus Bison; species Bison bison. The sequence continues at coordinate 39,842 of NW_011476244.1, read as the reverse complement.
TGTCGGGCTGCGGGGGTCATCGCGGTGAACTCGGGGCAGGTGGTCAGGCAGATCTGGGGAGCAGAGCAGAGGTAGGGGTTGGGGGCAGACCCGTGAGCTGGTCGCGGAGGGCAGTGCAGGGGGTAACAGGCAGGGCCGGAGCTCGGGGCATGGCTGAGCAGCGGGCGGGGGGCAGTGAAGATGCTGAGAGCTTCACGGCGAGCCCCGCACCCCTGCCCCACAGCTGCCTGTGCACCAGGGGTCGCGTCGGCCATGGGACAGCACGTGGAGGCCGTGGCCCTGGCGGGCATGGTTCCTGCAGGTGCAGTCCGGTTCAGGCCCAGTTGGAGGGGCTTAGGAGAGACCTGGGCCTGGAGCTGGATGGAGCCTGGCTGGTCTCCTGCAGAGACAGGGCGAGAGCCGTCACAGACAGGGGTGGGTGCCGGGCCCTCGAGGTGGATGGCCTGGAAGAGCCATCGGAGAGTCTGGGGGAGCAGTGGGAGTGAGATCAGGGCGGGCTCCTGGGCGTGGCCATGGGGACGGTGGGCTCCTGGGCTTGGCCATGGGGACAGTGGCCGAGGAAGCCAAGGTCGTTGGTGCAGGTGGGAGATGCTAAGGATGTTAGAAGAGTCATTCTACGGGAATCGCAGGATGGAATGACGCTGGGGAGTTGGTGAGCTTGACAGCGAGGTGGGGCGCGCCTCCGGTGCTTGGTCTGAAGGCAAGTGCTCCGAGCTGGCGTGCGGGGACGCTGTGTCCCTTGTGGATATTGACCGCAGACTCGGCAGTGGCTCCAGAGGGCCTCTGGTAGGGCGAGTCAGGACACGGGGGAAGCTCACACAGGGTCGGATGTCCAGGAGGCCTCGGGCTCCTGAGAACGCAGGGCTGTGAGTTCAAGGCAGCGCCAAGGCCCCAGAACCGGAGGAAAGCGTCATTCTCTGCGGGTGATGGGTCAGCAGCCATGCAGTGGCTGGCGGGGCCGAGGAGGCCGCATGAGCTCAGCTGCAGCCCGCATAGCGCACTCCAGCCGTGAGAGGCACGCGGCAGAGGAGGAGGCAGAAGGAGCGCTCACCCACCAGACCACCAGCAGAGCGGATATTCGTTCACAGTTAACAAGATAAAGTATAAAAGAAGTAATGATTTTTAAAAGTACCACGAGGGAGAATGACAGACTTGACAGTAACCTCCTACAGGAAGGAAAGCTGATGGGATTGGCGGCTGACATCTGTGTTATCCACAGCTCAGGAAATTGCTGAGAAACCCACCTCCCTTCTGGAGTCCTCTTTGAGCAGGCCTCTGCTCTAGGCCTTGGAAGCACAGGGGTCTGGGGTGTGCGTGGAGCCCCCAGCACCCGCCCAGGCTCCAGAGGTTCCTGTGCCCCTGCTACAGACCTGCCTTCGCCTTAGACCCCCCACAGCCTCCTCCCAGCACACGGGGGCAGCAGGGGAGGCTGCAGACAGTGTCAGACGGACGGGCAGTCTCGCTGTGGCCGAGGACACAGAAACAGACTGGCGGGTGAGAAGGGAGCCATCCTGAAGCTGAAAGGGGCCTTGGATCGGACGTCACGCTCGCAGCGCATGAGGAGCCCCGCCCACAAGCGTCCCGCACGCGGGGTGTGCAGCGTGCCGTGGGTGCCAGGGCCTGCTCCCAGCCCGCGCCCGCAGCGCGGAGTGGGGCAGCGGGAGAGCGTGTGCTGCCCCCGAGGAGCTCATGGCCTGGAGGAGAGGGCCCGACGGCTCTTGAGTGGCGGCTCTTTCTGTCTTCGCCCCCCAGCCCTTCCTCCATACACGCCGTGCCCAGCCGGGTGCTGCACTCAGAGGAGCCAGAGCGCCCGTGGCCGTCCTGCCCTCTTCGCGGGGGCTACCATGCTTCGTCTGAGGATGGGCGGGGCTACTGGGCACTCCAGATCTCCTGTCCCATTGCAGGACCTGAGTGGGAAGTGCTTCAGGCTGGTTTGGAAAGTCTAGTGATGGTGGTCTCGGGTCAAGTCTGCCCAGCCCAGAGAAGCCCGGGGCTGCTGACTGACCAACCGGCTGGCGGGCAGGGTGGAGCTGTGTGTGCGCACCCACGCCACGGTGAGAGACTGACCGCCCGCCCTTGTCTTCCAGATGTGATGGACGTTGCGTGGTCCCCCCATGACGCCTGGCTGGCCTCGTGCAGCGTGGATAACACCGTGGTCATCTGGAACGCCGTGAAGTTCCCAGGTCTGCGCTGTCTCTGCCTGGGCGGTCTGGCCAGGGCGCCCCCTAGTGGTGGCTGCAGCGGGTGGTCCGGGTCCCCTCGGTTGGCCTCTCA
>NW_011476244.1:36980-37468 GCF_000754665.1 Bison bison bison | reverse complement strand
CGACCGTGTCTAAGGTTTGAAAGTTGACTTTAAAGGAAGCAGTAGCTGAGTGCCCATGCGGGTGCGTACCAGCTGGTGCACCCTCCCCGCGGGCTCGGCCTCTGCCCCCGGCGTCTCTCTGTGACGCCCTTGGGCGTGAGCAGGCGAACACATTCCCCTCTGCAGAAAGTCGATTTCCCTGCTGACGGGCTGGAATCCCTCCCAACGGCAGAGCCCCGGCCAGCCCTGCATTTCCAGCCCACGAAGTACTTCCTGTCCCTGCTGTGTCGGGGCGGGTCCCGTCTCGCGTACCCTCATCCTCAGTGAGGACGAATAGGGACCCCACGGTGCAGGGCCCAGCTCTGGCGGGTGGGCTCCTGTCCAGAAGGGAGACCAGCAGCAGGACTGTGCTCCCAGCAGGACGAGAGGCGCGGCTCGGCTCCAGCCCCTGCCCCAGAGGGCGCACGCAGCCTCGGCGTGTGTTCGCTGTGGCGGGGGGACGGCGCTGG
>NW_011476244.1:33947-36880 GCF_000754665.1 Bison bison bison | reverse complement strand
TGGGGCCCAGCTCTTGGGTGAGAGCAGATTGCGGGCTCTTCTGCGCATGCCAACGCCAGGGGCTGGCCGGGACGGCTCCTGAAGCCCCCTCTCTTGGCTGGCTGGCCCTCCGCCCGTGTTTCTAGACAGTTTTTTTCCGGTGAAGTCTTTCCAACCCTTCTTACTTGTCCTCACAGAAATCTTAGCCACTCTGAGAGGCCATTCTGGCCTGGTGAAGGGCCTGACCTGGGATCCTGTTGGTAAATACATCGCCTCTCAAGCTGATGACCGCAGCCTGAAGGTGTGGAGGACGCTGGACTGGCAGTTAGAGACCAGCATCACCAAGCCTTTCGACGAGGTGAGGGCCCACGGTCCCCCACCCCCCTGCACCCACACTGCCTCTGGTGCGGGGCAGAGCTGGGCAGCCCAGAGTTCCCTTGTTGGGAGCTGTTAAATATCCGCTTTTGCGGTGGCGAGGCCTGTGTGGCTTAGCGCTGAAGCGGGTGCAGCACACCGCCCCAGGCGGGGCTAGAGGCAGTGCCTGTGCCGGCCGGTGCGCCTGCCGACCTCTGCCCTGGGGGCAGGCAGCCTCCGCGGGGCCTTGGCAGTCCCTGCACAGCATCCAGAGGTGCAACTGCAGTGGCTCGTGTCTGTTTTCCCTTCTCTCATTCAAGTTCTGCCTTCACGTGGGGTCAGAGCCGGGGGTTGCCGTGCTCCGGGAGACGCTTGCTCGGCGCCCCTGAGCGTGCACACTCCTGTGTCCGGCATCCTGGTGCAGGTGTGTCTCCACGCTGCGCTCGGGCTCTGCCTTGTGAGCCGTCCTCCACGCCTGCACAGCCTGGGTCCTCGCCCCCCTCGGCCTTCGGGCTGCCCAGGGCTGACCCTGAGCTTCAGCAGCTGCTTTTAGCAGCGTCACCTCACCCTGCAGGAGACCTGGTGTCAGGGCTGCCTGGGTCGGGAAGCAGGGCCTCTCTGCTGTGCCCTTGGCAGTTTGTGGGGACTTTGCCAGCCTCTCGTTGGCTGGTGGCATCTCCAGGCTGCAGGGAGGAGAGGGCTCAGGAGAGCAGTCGGGCCCTCGTGGTCCCTGCTGCTGTGCCAGGACAGGCTCGCGGCCAGACCCCCAGGGGTCAGCAGGGCTACGCGGCAGCCACAGCACTTGCTCTGCAGACCCCCATGGGCTCCCTGGTGCTGGGCAGAGGAGGGTCTGTGGTCAGAAGCAGTGGACAGGGGTGCCACCTGGCTGGCACTCAGAGCCTGTGTGCCGAGTGGTGGGGCAGCAGAGCCGCGCGGCGCCGCCCAGCCTGAGTCCTGGGGCGGATTTTCGTGTTGGAGTTGGCCTTGGGCCCCACTCAAGCACAGGTGCTCCTTGCAGTGTGGAGGGACGACCCACGTGCTGCGGCTCAGCTGGTCTCCAGATGGGCACTACCTGGTATCTGCTCACGCCATGAACAACTCTGGCCCCACCGCCCAGATCATTGAGCGGGAGGGCTGGAAGACCAACATGGACTTTGTTGGGCATCGGAAAGCTGTGACTGTCGTGGTGAGTCCTCTGGGCCTCTGGTTGGTGGCAGACAGTGCCGCCCGAGCGGGATCCTCACAGCCTGGGCCAGGCCGTGCTCCCCAGGCCCAGGCCACATGTGGGACTGAGGCGGCAGCCTCCAAGGGCCAGCACACGTTGTCGTCTGGTTCTTCTTTCCTTTAAACTGATTACAGAACACATCCTGTGTATCTTACTGGCAAACGGACGTGATGATGAGTATCACCAGAGTCAGACTTTGATTAGGACTACTGTGCGCCCAGCCTGGCCCCTTCACGCGTGTGGGCCTGCCCGAGAGCACTCAGGCTGGTGGCCCTGTCAAGTGGCCCACTCCCCAGGCCCCCTGAGACCCATCCGTGGCTGGCGTGGCTCCAAGGCCATGCTGTGAGTCAGCTGACCCGCCTGGTGGTGGCAGTCAGCCTCCTGGGGAGCGTCCTCACAGGCCTGAGGCAGGCTGTGGAGCAGCCTGTGTGAGCCTGACTTGGTCAGCTGTGGGCCACCGAGCGGAGGAAGCAGAGGGCGTCTGAGGCTGACAGGGCAGGGGGTTGTCCAGAACCGTGACCTCAGGTCTCTGTTTGTCAGAACGGGTTCACCCTTTCCATGCTTGATGATAAACATTAGGTGTTCTGGCCTGAACTGTGTGTCTTAAACAACTAAGAACAGCTGTGTTGGTGACACCGGCTTCAGGTGGGGTTTTGTTAGAGCCGGGGGCTCGGGGCTGGCTCCTTTGCAGGGCTCGCCACATGGCTGGCCCGGTGCTTCTGCAGGACACTCGCCCCAAAGCCTCCCAGCCACCAGGCCCAGGGCTCACGCCTCTGATGCAGCTCTCCCGTCTCCCCACACTGGCCATCTGCCTGCTTCTGGGATGAAACCCCACTGGGCCGCCCATGTGCATCTCAAATTTGGTGTAGGGCAGGCGTTCCCAGCCCTTGAGGACCACCGTGTGGCAGGTTAGGAAGGGGGCCACGAGCGAGCGAAGCTTCATCTGTTCACCCCGCACCCTGCCTGCGCTCTACCGCCTGCAGATTCTCAGGAGCATGAGCCACCCCACCCGACCTGGTCTGCGGGTCTTCTGCCAGACTGGTTCCTGGTGCCAGAAAGGTTGGGGACCATCACTACAGGGCACCTGCCTGGTGCCTGGTTAGTTACTGATTGGCCTTTGTCATTTGACTTCAGAAATTCAACCCTAAAATCTTCAAGAAGAAGCAGAAGAATGGCAGCTCCGCGAAGCCCAGCTGCCCATACTGCTGCTGCGCCGTCGGCAGCAAGGACCGCTCGCTGTCCGTCTGGGTGAGCCCCCCGGGGGCGGGGGCGGGGGCTGTCCGTCTGGGTGAGCGCCCCCCAGCTTGGGGGTGGGGGCTGTCCGTCTGGGCGAGTCCCCCCTGAGCTCGCTGCCGGGGGCGGGGGCCGCAGGGAG
>NW_011476244.1:30830-33847 GCF_000754665.1 Bison bison bison | reverse complement strand
AGACCCCACTCTGGTGGCGGGCAGTGGGCTCTGCCCTGCGCGGGGCCCAGCCAGGAGAGGCTGGCCCTGGATCCTGGATCCAGGTGCAGGGAGCACCGTCAGCAGCCCGGCTGCAGTTGGCATGCAGCGCCAGCCTTCCTTTCCTTTAAGAGACCCTTTATATCGACACGGAGCCTCTGGGGGGCTGCAGCGTGCAGATCATCAGGTGTGGCTTCCGTGTAGCCGGGGCCACTCCTGGCCCCCAGCGCAGCACCTCTCGGCAGCGTGCGCCGTGTGCCTGGCCTTCCTGTCTGGGGCTTCACACAGTGCAGTTGCCTAGGGTTTACAGTCTGCACCCCGTCTAGCTCTCACTTGGCGTGCCATGGCTGACATTTGTGTGTTGCTGTGTTAACGGTAGTTTATTCCTCATGGTTGACTCTCTGTAGACAGTGGGTCTGGAGTTGTAGGTCTGGAGGTTATCCCCGGCTGCATTTGGGACAGTTGTTGATGGCAGAGCAACCCCCAACCCTGCCCCAGACCTGGGCTGGTGCGTCGTGGGTGGTCCAGCGCACGCTCCCTGAACTCCATCCCTGCTGCTCTGAGCAAAGCCTCGGTGCTGGAGCTCAGGTCGACTGGTCCCCCGCTTCTGAGGGTCTGTGGGCGGGACTGTGGGCAGAGGGCCAGGCTGGGTCTCTCTGGAGAGAGGACTCAGAGGGCGAGGTTCCCATGGGCTCCAGGCTCAGGATCCGGCTGGCCGCAGGGCCTTCTGCCGACGAGGTGGGTTCCCAGGCCCTGGCGTAGGCGGGAGGAGCCCAACCTGCTGGACGCGGGGGCCTGTGCTCGGCCGTGTGGGGGCCCTGGGGCTTGAGCACGCAGGTCAGGCGGGAGCACGGCCTCGGATGCAGGCTTGCTCAGGATGTGTGTGACAGGCTCTGCATCACGCTCTCAGTGGGCAGTCCAGTGCCTGACTTTAAGAGAGTACATTGCATGTCCCAAGACAAGTGGTTAGTAGTGGCGACCCGGGGCCTGGTCCAGGGCAGTGTGAGCTCGTGAGGTGTGTGGCGCCGCCCCTGCGGAGCCTGGGTACGTGCAGGGGGCTGGTCCTCCATGATGCTGTGTTGTCCCGGGACCTGCCTTGGCTGCCTCCTCCCCTGCGGCCCTGGCCCCATCCCTGCTCAAGAGGCCTTCCAGAACCCCCGGGTGTCGCTGGTCGTGTGGTGTGTGTGCAGCCGTCTCCCCGGCCCACTGTGTGTGTCTGGTGGGCTGGGGCCCACCGCTGGGGTCTTGCTGGTGGGGTGAGCGGACTTGGAGACGCCCTGTGTGTCAGCGCAGCTGGACCGGGGTCTTTGGTGGTGGCTCTGAGCCGAGTGGACGGGGAGGTTTCACTCGTTCACTTGCCTTCCAGCTCACGTGCCTGAAACGGCCTTTGGTGGTCATCCACGAGCTGTTTGACAAATCCATCATGGACATCTCCTGGTAAGCTGGTCTCTCGGCTCGAGGCATGGTCTGGCAGAGGGGGCGGCATCCGCTAGAGCCCGAGGCTTTGTGCGATCAGGGCTGAGTGGCTGAGCCCAGGGTCCCAGCCAGAGCAGAGCCCCAGTGTACGTGTGAGGAGAACTGTAGGGCCTAGAGCCCTCTGGGATGGGTGCGGGGGCCTCTCTCCAGGGCTTGCGCCTGGCTGCTGACAGCTGTCTCTCTTAGGACCCTGAATGGGCTGGGCATCCTGGTATGCTCCATGGACGGCTCCGTGGCCTTTCTGGACTTCTCCCAGGACGAGCTGGGAGACCCCCTGAGCGAGGAGGAGAAGGTAGGAGCCGTGCGGCTCTGGGGCCCCTGCAGCCTGCACAGACTCGCTGCTTCCTGAAGCGACCCTGGTTTCAGCCTCTTACAGCCTGTCGCTCTCACAAATGAAGCTCTGTTCATCCAGAATCCGTCTCAGTCACGAGCGGGCCTGGGCGTCTTTCCTTGAGTCTACAGCCGCCCTGGCAGTGCTCATGCCAGGAGCACAGAGGGGCTGCCGGGCACCCGTCTGTCCCGTGTGCTGTGCTGACGTGGCCTTGGGTCGGCCGTCAGGACAGAGAGGGCCCTCTTTCCTGGCACTCACATCTGCCAGGCCCAGGGCCCTGTGTTCCACCCCCCTTCAGGCAGGGCTGATCCATCTTGCTAGCCCATGAGCAAGCTCCTCCTTGGTTAGCCTGAGGTCTGGGGGCAGAAGCCTGAGCCACCTGTGGCCAGGCCGGGCCTCCTCCGCACGTGGCCTGCCCAGGACGTGCGCCAGCGCATCCTTGGGGCCCTGCGCAGGCCAGCACAGCTTTCCCTACATCGGCTTGGAGCTCACTTCCCTCGAGCAGGCCCATGCCAGCTCTCCTCTGTAGGGGGCCACTGTTGCTGGGAGCTCCTCGGAGGCCTCTGAGGGAACCCCACTATGACATCACCCTTTGGGCGTTGGGATCTGCCTGGCTCAGGGCCCTGAGCCAGCTTGACACCCATAGTCCTGACCCATGGGGGGCGAGTGAATCCACCACCCCAGCTCTTGCCTCCCCCGGTCAGCATCTCCGGGTGACCTCCCTTTGCCCTTGAGAGCCGTGACCGGTCTGGGTGCAGGCAGGGCCCCTACGTTGGAGGCACGCTAAGGCTGAGCTCCGATTCCTGATCCGAGACTCCAGGGTGCAGGGAGGGCTGTGGCCCCAGGCCGCCCTGCCCGGGGTCCTCCCTGCTGGGCAGGTCCCGCTGGCCTCCGCTTTGGTCGCTGGCACACCCGGTGTGCGTCTTCTGCTTGTGCCCCCCCAGCCACACCCACGTGCTGAGGCCACTGTCCCCAGTCCCGTGAGCGGCTTGTGGCCCAGGACTGCTGAGGCCTGGGAAGGTGGGCGGGCCCTGCTCGTGACGGTTAGGATGTGCTTGGAGCCACGCAGGCAGAGAACGTTTCCCCTGGCCCATACGCCAGGCTTTCCCTTGCTCTCAGGTGGGGACCTCCAGCCTCATGGGGCTCCTCTGGCTGTGGGAGGAGGTTCTGGGTCTGGGATCTGGTTCTCAAG
>NW_011476244.1:30204-30634 GCF_000754665.1 Bison bison bison | reverse complement strand
ATCAGACCTGCCGTAGGGTCAGGCATTCACTCGCATCCCCAAGTGTAGACGCCGTAAAGTCTGTGAGCACCCAGGGAGGGTGCAGGGCCGCTCATGACACATAGTCAGCAGCAGGCAGACAGCAGGAGGGCTCGGGGACCCTGCCCAGGGCCCTGTCTCTCTGAGCGGGGAACTACTCACAGCTCACCCACGGGTGGGCAGCGTCACACCCCTCACTCGGCCTTCCCCAGAGCCGCATCCACCAGTCCACCTACGGCAAGAGCCTGGCCATCATGACCGAGGCCCAGCTGTCCACTGCTGTCATCGAGAACCCCGAGATGCTGCAGTACCAGCGCAGGCAGCAACAGCTGGACCGCCAGGGCCCCACGGCCAGGGACGCCGGACCCGCGGCCAGGGACACGGGCTCCGCCTCCTCAGTCGCCGGCGGGGT
>NW_011476244.1:22435-30104 GCF_000754665.1 Bison bison bison | reverse complement strand
CCGAGGACACTGCCCGCAGCCTTTCCAGGGGGGTGGACACGGGGCAGTGGGCCTTGGGCCCTGCCCTCCGGAGACTGTCAGCTCCGCATCTTTCCCTGGGTGCTGTGCTCCCCTGGGGTGCAGGTGAGGGGGATGGGAAGGGCACAGACGGAGCTGGGGGCTAAAACCGTCCCCAGGCACTCGTGCAGTGCGCCCCCTGCCCCACGTGGAGTGCACACAGGGTGCGACTGGAGCCCTCGGTTATGAGCCTTCTGTGGGAAGTTTTTACGAAGCACGGTTTAGAGACAGGAGGTCAGGTCTCACCCAGTAGGCAACTCCACATGGAGCCTGTGCCTGCGGGTTCGTGGCTGGCCCGGCACGTGTTTACTGCCTGGAGGCCCAGTCAGGTGGGCGCTGGACGTGGAGGCGAGGGGCTGCTGGAGCCGCTGCCCCTCAGGGTGAGGTCGAGCACACGTCCTGAACCAGGGGCTCCGACTGGTTGCGTCCAAAAGGCCGTCGCGTGGGGAGCTGGGCTCGCGTCCTTGCAGGCCTTGCCCACTCACAGGCACTGACGCGTCTCTTTGGTTTGTTTCTCTCCTTTGCCAGAACCTTTTGAAGAAGCAGGTTGAGACGCGGACCGCAGACGGTCGGAGGAGAATCACGCCTCTCTGCATAGCGCAGCTGGACACCGGGTACTCGCTCTCCCTGCACCTTCTCTGGGTGCTCTTCCTCTCTCCTTCCGCCGGGCAGCTCTCACTGCCCAGCCTTCACAGGCTCGTGGGCAGACGGGGGCAAGCTGAGCCCAGGTCCTCAGAGCCCCGCTCCCTGATGGCGCTGCAGGCGGGCTCGTGGAGGCGCCTCCGTGGCTCTGCTGTGTCCACGCAGCTGGCCCCACTTCGTTGAAGATGCCAGGGCGAGAGAAGTCAGTCCAGCCTTCTTCTGTCTCTTTTTACACTTTCGTAGCGTTCTCTTTCTCAGTAGGAAAAAAACGTGCATGATACCGAAGGCCGGGTCACCCGCGGTCCAGTCTCAGAGTCAGTCACTGTTTCACTGTGCGGTCCGCGTCCTCCGTTTGTTCCTGGTTCTTGACCTTGTGTCCACTTTAATAACTGGTCCTCTGAAGCAGTAGCTTGCAGAGGGTCCAGGTGCCAGCCTGTGAACGCGCCGTGCCTGACCTAGCCAGCCCCGTGCCTGGACGTGCGGTGTGTGCGGAGGGCTGCCTGTCCGTGCGTCTGAGCACCGCTCTTCCCTCGGTGCGCTTCCCAGAACCGGGCGTGCAGGGCGGGGCCCAGGCGGGCAGTGGACCCGGTGGGCGCCCGCTGCTGTCGTGGCCTCTGTGGTCGGGCTGGCTTTCGTGTTGGTCATTCTCCCCACAGTGAGGACTCGGAGGGCGAGTGTGAAGAACAGGCCGTGGACGAAGGTGACCCGCTCCCCTCCGCCCGTCTGCACGGGCACCGTGTGCAGCAGCGCTCTGCGCTCGCTCGCTCTCCTCCCGGGGCTGTTCTGAATGTCCCCCGAGGGCTGCGGAGACCCTCCTGGGGTCAGGTGTGCACGCACCAACCGGAACCAGCCTCCAGACTCCTCGCCCAGGGTGGCTTCTCTTGAAGGAGCCTTTTCCCCTGAACCTACCTGGGCACCGCCCCCACCCGCCTTTCTCAGGACCAGGTGAAGCCCAGCTTGTGCGGAGCCTGACCACCTCAGAGCCACAGGAGGGGGAGGGCTGTACGGATGGGAGACGAGGCTGGGGCTTCTGTCCTGTGAGTCCTGCTGAGGAGGCAGGGTGGTGCCTGAGCCAGCTTTCTGCCCTGGTGCAAGCGTTTCTTGCACCCGACTTAATGCTTTTGATCTTAACAACTTTCTTCTTTTGATGCGCATGTCAAAACAAGTAACAACAGACTAGGTAATTATTAGCTTAACTAATCAAGAGAAAAGAGAAAGTGCAGATATTTAAAATGGAAAGAAGTGGGAAGCAATCACAGATAAAGAATAAACCAAAAGGGTGAAAGATACTTCTGTTGAACTCTGCAAATAAATCTGAAAATGGATTATTTTGAGGAAAACAAAAGTTACCGAAACTGAAGAAAATCCATACAGATGAAATCTTATAGAAGAAACAGAGGACAATTGTCACAGAGGTAACCTACCAAAAGCCACCAGACTGAGACAACTTTGTGGGAAAATTCTAACAAAGTTTAAAGAACAAATCATTCTAATATCAGGTGGGTACAAATGTAATTTCAGTTTTGGATTGTGAATTTTAAATCCTTATAACTAGGCTCAAACACATCTTTATCAGTAAAAATAGGAACCGTCACAATCAACAATTACATTTTTGCCGACAAGAAATAAGTAAGTTTATTCCTGTGACATAAAAACCCAACAAACTTCGGGATCCAACAAGCCTGGAAAGCGTCTTCTGCGTCCTGAACTTGGACAGCGTCCTCTGCGTCCTGCCGGCACGGAAGTGTTCTCCGTGCAGAGTGTCGTCGGGGCGCCTGGAGAAGTGCTGCTCACTTGGCGAGAGGTCAGGGGAATATGGGGATGAGGCAGAACTTGGTAACATCGCTTGTGCGCCGTGCAGTCAAGTGCCGACACGGAGAAGAACTGGCCTTTTCTGTTGACCAGTGCCAGCTGCAGGCATCGCAGTGTTCAGTGCATCCCATTGATGTGCTGAACGTACTCCTCAGATGGAATGGTTGTGCTGAAATTCAGAAAGTTGTAGTGGTTCAGACCAGCAGCAGATCATCTAACTGTGACCATGACCTTTTTTGGGTGCAAGTTTGGTTTTGGGAAGTGCTTTGGAGCTTCCTCTCGGTCCGCCGACTGAACTGGTCATCGCCAGTTGTCGTATACAACCCATTTCCCACTTTTGTCTCATGTCACAACCCAGCCAAGAAATGGCTTATTGTTGTTTTGTAGAATAAGCAAAGATAACACTTGGAAACGATGATTTTTTGATTTCTGGTCAGCTCATGAGGCACCCACTCATCGACCTTTTTCACCTTTCCAGTTTGCTTCAAATGCTGAACAACCGTAGAACGGTTGCAGTCGGGTTCTTGGACAACTTCTCACGTGGCTCTAATAGGGTCAGCTTCAGTGATGCTCTCAGTTGACCTTGTCAGCTTCTGACGGCCGCCCCTTCACTCCTCTTCACGGTGCTCGTCTCCTTTGCAAAACTACTGCACCGTGCGTTTGTTTGCAGGTCCTGGGTCAAATGTGTTGTTGATGTTGTGAGTTATCTCCACTGGTTTTATAACCCATCTTGAAGTCAAATAAGAAAATCTCTCAAATTTGCTTTGTGTGTAACATCGTTTCCATAGTCTAAAATAAATGTAAAATACATAGCAAATAATAAGTCATTAACAAAAAGATAAAGTGAGAAATGGACAGTAAAATGATATATAACATAATCACATTTTATTTAGAATATATTCCAATATCAAGGCACAAATTTCAGTAGTGCAAAACCACAATTATTTTTGCATCAACCTAATAATATTGAAAATACCTCTCGTGCTTAGAAAAAGAAGGAAAACTTGCAAAGTTTTTTTTTTTAATGAACACTATATTGAAATTTCACAATCAAAATGTGACAGAGATACAGTAAATTTCTGATCCATCTCATTTCCAAATGTCAATGTAAAATCCTAAATTAACAAACTGAACCTTACAATGTGTTAAAATGCTAATACACTATAAATAAGTAAAGTTTATTTCAGGAAAGCGAGATGGTTCAGACGATTTGGGGAAACTTATTTTACTTCTACCTTTCAGTAGATCAAAGTAAATTTGGTCATCTCTGTAGACGCTTAAGAGGCATTTTTATTAAATCCAATATCATTCTTATTGAAAACTTAATTAAATAGGAATAGATGGGTGTTTATTAAACTTGATAAACTTATTTCAAATTAAATTTGAAAACCGAACAAATGTCTGCTCCTGTGACAGTAGTTTAACCTTGTTCTGGCGATGCCAGCTCACACAGTCAGACAAGAGAAAGAAGAAATTAGAAAGGAGGTGGCGAGTGTGCTGTTAGTCAAGGGTGGTGTGATCCGCGAGAGAGTCAACGGGAAAAGCTGCCGCAGTCAGTCAGAGACCAGGCGCCTGGGACGGCCAGCGCGCGCCGCCAAGTAGCGCGGTTCCCTCTGGAAGGTGTGAAGGGAAGTCGTGTGAGCAGCACCGCACCTAGACTGTCACGAGCACAGGAGATCTTCATGGAGGAAAAAACTTAAACTCTACTGCCAGACCTAAAAGAAAATTCACAGAAACAGCTAGAAATGCACACCACTTCCTAGATAGGATGACTCAGTATCGTAAAGATGGCAGGTTTCTCTCAGCCTGTAAGCATGACGAATCACCACAGGAATTTTCAGCAAAAGACAAACTGATTCTGAAGTTTTCTCGAAAAGTACACAGGAGCGGCTGAAGTGTTCTGGAAAAGATTAATCAGGAGACTAGCCCCCCTGGAAATGAAAGCTTAGAAGCTGTAGTTACAGTCGTGACCCACTTACACGTAGCAGAGCAGTGGGTACCGTGAAGAGTCAGGACAGACGCTCCCTGGAGACAGTGCAAGACTGCGAACAGTGGGCGGGAGAGGCTGGACGGCGCATGTACCTCAGTGCAGCCAGAGCACTCCCTCACGCTGAGCACGTAAATTAACTCGGCATGGCTTAGAGACTTAGACACACACAGCCACAAAGCCCCCAGAAGAGGACATAGGCCAGCATTCTCTGGCCTACGCTGTACCAGCGTTGTCTTAAGGGAGCAGGAATAGCAGCAAAAATAAACAAATGACTCTGTTTTTCCCAGTTATCATGGTGTGAGGAACCACAAGCAACAGGGTCTCCCATGACACCCTCTGTGAAGCGGTGCCTGGAGTCCTGCCCCCTCTATGAAGCGGTGCCCAGAGTCCTGCCCGGGAACCAGCCAGAAGTGTTTGGAGACGGGGGAGCTCCAGATCAGCCTGAAACTGCCCCTCAGAAGGACAGACGCTTCTCGGGCACCACCAGGCTCAAGTCCACTCCCCACCCCAGGCGCTCCGTGTGTGTCCTGGGGAACAGTAGCACTGCGAGGCGGCCACAGCTGTGGACACCCCCACGTGGACCTCGAGGTGCTGAGAAAACTCAGCAAGAACAAGAAGCTGCCCAAGAAACATGAGGCCTTTGGGGGGCTTCCTTTGTGGCTCAGCTGATAAAGAATCCGCCTGTAATGTGGGAGACCTGGATTTGTTTCCTGGGTTGGGAAGATCCCTTGGAGAATGGAAAGGCTACCCACTCCCGTGTTCTGGCCTGGAGGATTCTATGGACTGTATAGTCCATGGAGTCGCAAAGAGTTGGGCACGACTGAGCGACTTTCACGTTCCGCATTCAACATTTGGTTTCAGAGTCTCTGATCAAGCAGATCCCACGAATCCTGGGCCCAGGCCTGAACAAGGCTGGCCAGTTCCCTCCCTTGCTGACCCACAATGCAAACGTGGTGGCCAAAGTTGATGAAGTGGAGTTCACGATCAATTTCCAGATGAAGAAGGTGCCGTGTCTGGCAGTGGCTGTCAGCCAAGTGAAGATGACAGATGTCGAGCTTGTGTACATCCACCTGGCCGTCATCTTCCTGGTGTCATTGCTCAGGAAGAATGGACAGAACGTCAGGGCCTCGCACAGTAAGAGCACCGTAGGCGAGCCCCCATGTCTGTACTAAGGCCCAGCTTGATAAACCAAAAAAGATAACAAGCAAATGAGATCTAATCAAACTCACACCTCAAAGGAAACCATGCACAGATGAAAAGACAGTGTGTGGACTGGGAGGAAACACGCACAGACAACACAGCCACCGAGGGCTTAATCTCCAACATGCACAAACAGCTCATGCAGCTCGGGTTTAAAAATCCAAACGTGGGCAGAAGACCTGGGTAGACATTTCTCCAGAAAAGACACAGATGGCCAACAGGCATGTGGAAAGACGCACAGCATCACTAATTGTTAGAGAAATGCAAATCTAAACCACAGTGAGTGAGCACCTCACACTGGTCCAAATGGCCGTCACTAAGAAGTCTGCAAGTAGCCAACGTTGGAGAAGGTGTGGAGAAAAGGGAGCCCTCCCGCACGGGGGTGGGAAGGCCAGTCGGTGCAGCCACGGTGAAAAGCAGTGAGGCGGTTCCTCAGTGGCCCAGCGAGCTCACTCTGGGCACGTACCTGGAGAAAGCTGTCGTTCAAAAGGGAATGCACCCCAGTGTTGACTGCAGCACCATCTACACTAACCAAGCCGTGGAAAGAAGCTGCATGCCCATCAACAGATGGATGTGTGAAGATGCAGTATATTCATACAACGGAATACTACTCAGCCATATAAAAGCGAAAGAACGCCATTTACAGCAACATGGAACGACCTAGAGGGTATCAAGGTACGTGACGTGAGTCACAGACATGCCAGATGACGCCACTCACGTGTGGAATCTAAAACATGACGCAAATGAACGGATCTGCAAACAGACAGGTTGCGGGGTGGAGAACAGGTGTGGCTGCTGAGCAGAGGGCGTGGGGGGTGTCGTGGGGGCTTGTGGGTTAGCAAGTGGGATGGGTACTCTTGCACAGGAGGCTATACTCAATACCCTGTGATAAAGCAAACGGAAGAGAACATATGTACGTGTGTAACTGAGTCACTCCGCTGTATAGCAGAAACAAACACGACAGAGTAAGTCAGTTATACTTCAGTAGGATAAATTGTTTTAAAAACACGGAGCCCTATCTTACAACTTACAGTTTTGCACAGCTCAGAAACTTTTCAGAGAGTAACATTCTGAACATTTCAGTTTTTTTTTTTTAATGACCTCAGAGGTAAAAAAATCTTTCCTACAAATTACACAAAAGTTAAACCCCACAAATACAACGTGTTTTTGCAAGAAAAATTACATGGTAAGTAGTCAAAACACAACATCCTGGGGAAAATATTTCCTGTCCATACAGGAATTGTTAAAAATGTGGTAAGTAGGTCTTAATAATATAGACCAATAATCAGATAGAATAAGGTCTTAATGTGGGTCAAGACTTGCTGTTAAATGTCTTAGCATGACCGATCTCAGAGCACTGATTACGGTAGTAATGTTAAAATTACAGATGTGGTTGGCTGGCTGGCCGTCTTCTTCACCACCGTATTCCCAGCATTGGGCACACAGTTGCTACTCAATACATATTGACGGGATGAAAAAAAAAAAATAGAAAAATGGATGACAGAAATGAGCAAACAGTTCACAGAAAAAGAGTGTCAGATATTTCTAGATTAAAATTTTTCAACCCTGCATCAAAATAATTGTAAATTAAACCCTGATGCTGGGAAAGTCTGAAGGCAGGAGGAGAAGGGATGACGGATGAGATGGTTGGATGGCGTTGTCGATTCAACAGACACGAGTTTGAGCAAACTCCAGGAGATAGTGAAGGACAGGAAGCCTGGCATGCTGCAGTCCGTGGGGCTGGACAGGACTGAGCGACTGCACAGTAAGAAACCTGTAGTAACGTACCACTTTGATCTCAGATAGTCAGAGGAGAAGAAGTTTATAAAACCGGTGGTGAGTGTGTGCAAAAATGGGCAGCCATACACAGCTTGTGAGGTGGACCTCACAGCAGGACCCCGAGGACGGTTTATCCAGAACCGTCTGTGCACGTCCCACTTTTCCTTCTGGGAATTTATCCCCCGTAGC
>NW_011476244.1:21069-22335 GCF_000754665.1 Bison bison bison | reverse complement strand
GTAGCACGTGAAGTCAAGCTGGGGCGACAGTTAAAACGGCAGACGTGCCTGTGTTTTCCGTGTGCCGTCCTTGGCACGTGCTCTGGGGGTGCGTTAGTCCAGACAGCGGCCCCATGGGGAGGGCGGGCGAGGCATCCAAGGGCCCTCTGCAGAGCCCTGCAGTGCGTCACAGCAACGCCAGGAGACCGAGACCATCGGCCGTTCCTCGAAAGAGGCTGGTCGGGAGGCCTGGCGCGTCTAGGCCGCCACCACGGCAGGGAGGCCCCTGTGCCCTGTTTCCCAGCCCCGAGACATGCTTGCTGGGTTAACCCTCAGGTCAGGGTGCATCTTAAGATCAGAGGCGTCTGACAGCTAACGGTTGCGATTTTTCTCTTTCTTAGTGGCACATAAAGTGCCAGTTCACTTGGTTCCAACTGAGTGTAGTGTACAAAGTGGTTTTACTTTCTTTTCTACTTCTTTGTCACTTGTATGAAAACCGCCCCAAAGTGCATTGCCCCTGGGCCAGACACCGGGGTGTCGAGGCTGTGAAAGTATCGGGCACAGTGCCTGCAGGCTGGCTGACTCTCCCCTTCTCGGTGACAGGGATTTCTCCACGGCCTTCTTCAACAGCATCCCGCTCTCGGGCTCCCTGGCGGGCCCCATGCTCAGCTCCCACAGCGGCCCACAGCTGCTCCCACTGGACCCCAGCACGCCCATCCCCTTCAGCTCCTCGAAGCCTTCCACTGAGCCAGCGGCTGGCACCCGGCCTGTGGGCGACGCTGCCAGTAAGGACGGGTGAGTCCATGGGGCCAGGGGCAGGTCCCGGGGATGCTGGGCGGCCTCAGGTGAAGAGAGGAACGGGCTGGGTTTCAGATGGGGGCCCGCTCAGAAGAGGAGTCAGTGCTCAGGGTCCAAGGGCTCCGAGTCGGCAGCCACAGGGCCAGCCCTGCTTCAGCCAGTCTGCTCGTGTCCCCCCAGCCCGGCTCCCCCACACTCAGAATGCGTCTGCTGGGGGCACCCACGGCCCACTGCCTGGACGCCACGCTGGCCGTGGGGAAGGAGCAGAAGAGCGTGAGTGAGGAGCCGGTCCCCTGAGGGCCTTGCCAGGCAGGTCTCCAGAAGTACCTCTTCTAGGCTGAGCCAGGCCACAGGGTCACGGCCACAAGAGCAGAGCCCCAAACCCCTGAGGAGGGGCGTGGGGCGCGGGATGAAAGGTTGGCTTTTCCCTGGTGCGGACACAGGCCAGGACTCCCACCTGGGAGGTGCCCAGACCCAGCTGCTGCCCCG
>NW_011476244.1:18176-20969 GCF_000754665.1 Bison bison bison | reverse complement strand
CCCTGGCCTGTGCCTGACAGTTGTGGTGACTCCAGGGCCTGCGTTACTACAGCCTCTGCCACGGTCGCGGCCCGGGAGGGAGCATGCGTGGGTCCACCAGGCCACTCAGGAAGCCTGGGGAAGGGCAGGGTGCTGGGCCTGCACGAGGTCCTGGGAGACCTGCAAGTCTGGCCCAGGTCAGCCCAGAGGAGGCCCCACGGCTTCGGACCAGCATGTGGGACGTGCCTGGACCTGGGGTGGTGGGGAGCGCTGGACCGTACCCCCGAGGCGCGCGGAGCCACCCAGGTGCCGTGCTTGGCCAAGGAAGCGGCAGGAGGGGATGGTGGCTTCGGGACCCCATGCGCTTCTGGTTAGACCTGTGGGCAGAGCGGGCTGGGGTGGAGACAGGCCCGAGGTGAGGAAGGGCCTGTGGAGCCCCCGTCCCGGCCTTGTGCCCCAGCAGCTCTCGGAACGTGCAGAGGGGCATGCCAGGCGTTTGCTCACAGCCTTGCAGATGCCAGGTGCCGGGGGGCCGCCTTCCAGAGGTAGTATATGGGGGTGTTGAAGTCAGGGAAGTCGTTTATGGAAGTCTAATGTTCGTGCCTGGCTCCTTGGCTCCACGGCACACAGAGCCCAGACTCCCGGCCCTGCTGGTTGTGTGACGTGGCCTTCCCTCCACTCACCCCAGCGTGAACACGGCCACTGCTCCCACCACCCCGTCCCCCTCCGTCCTGACAACCCCGTCCAAGATCGAACCTATGAAGGCGTTCGACTCCCGGTTCACGGAGCGCTCCAAAGCCACACCGGGGACACCTGCCTTGGCCAGCACGACCCCGACAGCCGCAGAAAGGTAGGTGGTGGCTATGTGGGCCCCGGAGACAGGGGTGGGTGGGTTCCAGCCTCTCGTGCCGGCTTCCTGCTCACTCACCAGCCAGGAGGTCGGGAGCCGAGACAGAGTGAGGGACTGGAGGCCTCTGAGTCCCCACAGTGCGTCCCTACCTCCCCGAGGACAGGCAGCAACCCCCCGGGCGCCAGGACCCTGCTGAACCGGCTGCCTGAGCGTTCCAGCCTCTGCAACTAGCCTGGAGCCTCTCTGCCCCCAGGGAGACCTCACAGCGAGCCCGCTGAGGCACAGAGCTCACTGCTCGGTCCAGCGAGTCAAGGGCTGGGGGGGGTGTGAGCGGGGCCAGGCCACCTTCCTTGGCACAGGCCAGGGGCGCCAGTCCCTTCCTGGAGCTGTGTCCTCTTCAGCACGTCAGGGACAGGGGCCCGAGACCTGCAGGAGCCCCTCGGCCGGCCGGTGCCCAGAGAAGGCAGCAGCTGTGGCGAGACCCGTCCTTGCCGTGGACGGCGTCATGGAGCTGGAGCACCTGTGCTGCCCTGGGGCTGAACCAAACGTGGAACCAGCGTGTCTGGGCAGGGCTCACTCTCGGGGAAGGGCGTGGGGCACTGTCGTGCAGGCCAGCGTGGCCTCTGACCTTGGTGTGCAGTCAGCAGGGTGGCGGATCTGTAGCGTCCTGCGGCTGAGTGCTCCGGAAAGCTGGGGAGATGACTCGCGTGTCCCTAAGCCGAGAGTGAGGGGTGCTGAGGTGCCACCCACCCCCGGACCCTAAACAGGGAGTGAGGGGCGCCGAGGTGCCTCCCAGCCCCGGACCCTAAACAGGGAGTGAGGGGCCCCAAGGTGCCGTCCACCCCCAGACCCTAAACAGGGAGTGAGGGGCGCCGAGGTGCCGCCCACTCCCGTACGCGGGAGGGTGACCCGGGCCCCGAGGCCGCCAGGCTGGCTCCCTTGGGAGCCGTCATCCCGTCCTTTACAGCCTTCTAGACGCTCACAGTCCCAGCAGGGCCTGCGGGGTGAGGCGTCACGCCCACCATCCTCCCCTCCCCCTTGATAGCAGCAGAGAATATGAGGGTCCACAGCCCAGACACATGGGAGGAAGTGCCAGTGAGCGCACGCGCCCGCAGGGGCCTCCAGCCTGCACACGGCGGGGGCCCCTCCCGCGCAGCCCGCCCCAGGGTTTCCCCTGCTCCCAGCATGGCCCCAGCCTCCGTACTGTGCCCGTAGCGTGCCGTTTCCAAAAGGTGTCATCAGACCCGCACGGCAGAGCCTTTTCACCTGGCTTGCTTTCTCTTGATAATATGCCTAAGGTTCCTCCACACCTTTCGTGACTCGATAGCTTCCTTCTTTCTTTTTAAGCGTGTGTTCATCGTGCGTAGTTCTGGTTGCACGGGGCCCTCATTGCTCTGGCTGCGGCCGATGGGCTCCTTGCGTTGCAGTGGGCTCTGGTTGCGGAGCATGCGGGCTCAGTTGCCCCTGCGGCTCGCGGGGTCCTCCTAGAGCAGGGGTTAAACCCGTGCCCCCTGCGTTCCCAGGTGGACTCCCAGCCACTGGACCACAAGCAAAGCCCTCTCCTAACTTGCTTCATTTGTCGGCTTTCGGGGACGAGTAGGGATTCGATTGGCTACCCTGCAGCTAGCGGTCCCGGGGAAACACCGCGGTGCATGTCGTGCAGGTTGAGAGAGCAGAGCCTGGTGAAGGAGCTGCGGCCCCGCGACGTCCTGGAGAGCAGCAGCGACAGCGATGAGAAGGCGCCCGCAGCCAAGCCCTCCTCGCTGCCCAAGCGCAAGCTGGAGCTGGAGGGGGAGGCCGTGGAGAAGAAGAAGAAGGGGCGGCCACGCAAGGACGCGCGGCTCCTGCCCATGTCCCTGTCCATGCAGGTGAGGCTGGCGGTGGGCGCCTCCGGGCCTGGGCCGCCCCACCCCCCGGAGTCCTCGAGCCCCCAGGGCAGCTG
The DNA here is from genome assembly GCF_000754665.1 of Bison bison bison. Lineage (NCBI taxonomy): Eukaryota > Metazoa > Chordata > Mammalia > Artiodactyla > Bovidae > Bison > Bison bison. Next base: position 18,198 of record NW_011476244.1, on the reverse strand, counting down.
CCTCGTGCCCACAGCACCTGCC
>NW_011476244.1:16338-17831 GCF_000754665.1 Bison bison bison | reverse complement strand
CCTGCCTCTGTGGCGCGCGTCTGCCCTGCGGTCCTCAGAGAGGAGAAGCCGGGGCTCAGGGACGCCTCTGCTCTTGCAGTCGCCCGCCGCCCTGACCGCCGAGAAGGACACTGTGTGTGTGTCCGTCCCAGCACCCGCGCTGAAGCTGCCAATGCCAGGCCCCCAGAGAGCCTTCACCCTCCAGGTGAGCTTGCCCTGGGCCGCGAGCCTGCAGCTGTCACAGACTCGGGCTGCTTCCATGCGGCCCCCTCACCTTCAGGGGCACTGTGGCTGATCCGAGCAGCCACCCAGTCTTACGGAGCAGCTAGCCTCTTTGGGGACCCTGCACCTCCCCCGTGGCCTGTCCTCCAAGGCCTGCTGCCCCCCTGGGCGCCCAGCTCCTTAAGACCCACCCCAGGGGTCCCTTCTCCCAGAAGCCTCCTCAGTCTTGGCCCTGGGCCTTGGGCTCAGTGCCTGGGGCGCCAACCCGCCTGCGGGCCTGCCCACGTCGCAGCCCCCGGCACAGGTGGCCGTGATGGGGAGTGAGGTCTGTTCTCAGCACACACCTGGGGCTGGTGGTCCTCCCCAGAGGCCCCGGCCTCACACGCCGTACCCTCACCCTGGGGACCCCCATGCCAGTGGGGCATGCTGCCCTGCCCAGGCTGCCCTCGGGGTCTCCGGGTGGGGCCTCCGGTTCTTTCCATGAGTGGCTGGTCCCCCACCCCAGGGCCTTCCCCGTAGCGCCAGGTGGGACTGTACTTGGTTTCCGGGGGCCTGGCCAGCCCTCCACCCAGCTCAGCTGCTGGGGCCTCCCAAGTGCCGGCGCTCCTGTCTGCCCATCTGGAGCCGATGCCAACCCGCACCGTCTCCCCACACTCACCTGGAGGGACAGCGGGCTCTCGCAAGCACGCTGGGCACCTTGGGCGTCCCAGACCTCCTCCAGGAGTCGACCCGCCTCCGTGCCTGCCACACCCCACAGCTGTTGAAGGCTACGTCCCCCAGCTCTGCTCTCGAGCCAGGCCCTCCCGCGCTTCATTTTCTTGGCCAGTCGCCTGTGGCCCTGCGTCCCCTCTCCTGAGTGGGGGTGGCGGGATCGAGAGGCTTCAGTCTTCAGCTCTGGCCCAGCGTGTCCACTCCACAGGTGGAGGCCCGGCGGCCACCTGCTCCCAGCACCTGTCCTCGTGACCACCCCTCCTGACCCCCCACTCGGTGGTGGCAGCTCTGTCTGCCCCAGGGCCCGCGTCTGAGGCCAGCTCCACTGAAGATTTGTCTTGCCTACTCCAGGTGAGCTCCGACCCCTCCATGTACATCGAGGTGGAGAACGAGGTGACGGCCGGCGGGGGCCTGAAGCTGAGCCGCCTGAAGTGCAGCCGTGAGGGGAAGGAGTGGGAGACGGTGCTCCCCGGCCGCATCCTCACGGCCGCCGGCAGCGGGTAAGGGCAGGGCCTTACCCCAGGGCACACAGGGCGGCCCCTGCACTGCGCCCGGCCTGCCGTGTCCCTGGGCTCCCCCGA
>NW_011476244.1:13768-14594 GCF_000754665.1 Bison bison bison | reverse complement strand
TCCCAGCCACGAGTCCCGCCATTGGCTGCTCCTGTACGCGCGGTACCTCGTGAATGAAGGTGAGCCCTGGCCCCCGGGCCCCGCCCCAGCCAGACGTCCCAAGGGCCCACAGCCTGCTCAGCAAGGTGGCGGCCCCGCCGGCATCCAGCCCTGCTGTGAGCAGAAAGGCTGGGGCAGGGTACACGTGGAGGTCATTCCCGGAAGCCTCCGCGCCCCCCGCCCCTCGGAGCCCCGTAGGCCCGCAGCTATCTCCCTCCTTCTAGCCCCTCCCGTCCAGCAGCTGCATGGTCCTCAGCCCAGCTCTCCAGGGCCCGCCCATGTCTCTGCCCCAGGACCCCCTGTCCCCTGACCCCGCGCCTGCCCCACTTGGAATACTGTACTTAATCTCCAGTGCCCCACCCCTCCTCCCGCGGCCCCGCCCATGCCGGAACCGCTTGTGTCCAGGGGAGGGCAGGTCGGGGCCAGAGCCGAGACAGCAGGCCGCGGGAGGTGGTGCACGGAGCGGTGGTCCCTTGGGCTCTGCGTTCGTGGTGATTTGGCTTGGGCTCGGCTTTCTGGCCTTCTGTGACGTGTGCCTGGTTCTGTGTTTTCTGTAACTAGGGTTTGAATACCGACTCCGGGAAATATGCAAGGACCTCCTGGGGCCGGTTCACACGTCCACCGGAAGCCAGTGGGAATCCACGGTGGTGGTAGGTGCAGCTCTCCCACCTCTGCGGGAAGGTGGGGCTGAGGCCTGAGCCCGGGTGCTGTGAGAGCTTCCTGGTACCCCTCTCCACCATGGGGCCCAGCCTCAGTGAGGGCACGATGCCCACCCGTCCTGGCGGAG
>NW_011476244.1:3922-13345 GCF_000754665.1 Bison bison bison | reverse complement strand
CAGCTGGGCCTTGGAGGCTGCCATGGCCGGAACACTGTCAGCAGAGCGGGGTGTGACCTGAGGGCAGGGAGTGGATCCTGCAGAGGCCGCGCTGCATGGCCTGCAGGATCTGAGTTCCCTGACCAGGGATCAAACCTGAGCCCCTGCATTGGAAGTGCAGAGTCCCCACCACTGGACCGCCAGGAAAGTCCCAGCATTCTTCTGAATTGACGCCTTTTTAAAAAAATATTTCTCTTGTCTCTTTGTCTGGATGTTGGGGGCGGGGTGGGGGTAAGTTGAGTGTGAGCCCTCCGCCTTCTTGCTGAGTTTCTCGGTGAGAATTGGCCGTTCCCGTGGAACTGGTCCCCAGGAGGTGAGGCAGCTGGAGGGTGCTGCCCACGATGGTGTGGGGGCCACGGGCCCCTGGAGGCTTCCTTTGGACAACATCATCTCACGTGTTTAAGAGCCACTTGTATTTCCTGTTGGAATACTTGGGTGTCATTTGTTTTTCTTATTGGTTTGCAACAGCTCTTTATATATTGGGAAGTGAGTGATATAAGCTCCCAGTGCACCTCGGGGACCCCAGGTTTCTTGCCGTCAGAGATCAGAGCTCCACGTGTACGGGGTGGTGATTGGGGGTGGTGGGGCAGACAATAAGCAGAGGGTGGGCACGGAGCAGCCGCCCTCCGGGGCCTGAGCTGTCCTGCCAGGCCCTCTAGGGAAGCCTCATCCATTGAGGTCTCCATCTCAGGACCTGTGTCCCTGACCGGAAAAGTGGCCATAAGCTGTGTCTGGCTGCTGCCCAAGACGGTTGGGGGGGGTGGGAGCGGTGGTGCAGCATGTGCTGGGGATCTTTGTACACACTCTGCAGTGATGGTTTTTGTCACAAAGTCTACATTACTTGATAATTGTAAAATACTGCACTTATTATTTAGCAACATATCTTTCTCCATCTTTAACTTTCAGCCTTTCTGTGTACCCATCTGTGTATTTCTTGCCAGCATTGGTGTGGCCAGCTTTTGTATGATCTGACAGGCTGTTTTTATCACCTAGTTCAAGCCATTCGTGTCTCTTGTTTTCTTATGTGTATGTTCGTATTGAAGACGTATTAAAGCATCAGCTTTAGCAAGATAATACGCCTTGTACCATCACTCCTCTCACTTTGAGTATTTCCCCTAAAACATTTTCAGAGTGGATCTTTCCTGGGGTAACCCTTCTGAGGTGTTACAAGCCTGAATGAAACATTTTTTATGATAATCTCTTATGTGAATAACTGTTTAGCTGGATTAAAAAGTAGGCAAGGTTTTTTCCAGAGTATTAAAAATACCAGGGATTTCCCTGGAAGTCCGGTAGTTAGGACTCCATGCGGGCCCAGGTTTAATCCCTGCTCGGGAACCAAGATATCGCAAACTATGTGGTTAAAAAAAAAAAAAAACTTTATTGTGAATCTTGGCATGTTTTCCTTTATAGGTAATATGTTCTTAGTCTTTGGAAATATTTAGAATTTTTCCGCCATTTATCTGAAAGTGTTGTGTCTTATTCCAACGTGTCTGCTTATCAGCTTTTCCGCGTTACCTGATCAGCCCTCAGTGGGGCCTTTCAGCCTTTAACTGTGTGAAATGTACCCATGTTTTTTCTTCAACTATCTGTGTCTCCTGTGGAACCTGTTACGTGGATGCCGGGCTGTGTGCTAGCGTCCACAGGCCTCTGTGGGCAGTGGTGCCCCGCTCCCCTGCAACACCCGGGCCTCCTCTTGCAGTGGTCAGCACTGCCCGCTGGGGTTCTCCGTTCTCAGCAGCCGTGCTCCTCAGAGGTCTGTGGACGGAGACCCCGCCTGGCAGTGCACGTCGCTCGAGGGCCAGGGCAGACGTGGTGCTCGTGCACTGGGAGCAGGAGGGGTGTAGGAAGTGCTGAAGGCAGAGACCCCGGAACGTGAGGCCAAGGCCCCTCCTCTGCCTGGGCTTGACCCTGGGCCCCTGGAGAGCTGCCCCTCCAGGGGCCCCGCCCTGGCAGCCATCCCGCCTGGAAGGCCAGGCTCCTCTGGCCACTGACTAGTGAGTGCAGAGACCAGCGGTGCCCGAGCCAGCAGCCACAGGGGGCCCAGACGAGCAGGACCTCCTGGGACACCCCCACACCTGCTGCTCCGCGCCTCTGTTCAGCCGCCCCACCTCCCGGTGAGATGGCTCCCTCAGCCGCCTTTCCTGTGCCCGCAGGGTCTGCGCAAGCGGGACCTGCTAAAGGAGCTGCTGCCGGTCATCGGGCAGAACCTCCGCTTCCAGCGCCTGTTCACCGAGTGCCAGGAGCAGCTGGACCTCTTGCGGGACAAGTAGCCTGCCCGCCTGCCCCCACCGCAAGGCCCACGGCTGCCCTCGCTGGGCTCCAGGGACACCGAGACCGCGGGAGGCGGGCCATCGCACACAGAGCCACGTCCCAGGCTGCTGCCCCCACAGAGGGGGTGGCCCTGCCCGCAGTGCCCCCGCCCTCCAGGCCCAAAGCGGAGCTGGGCTCTGCCTGCGGCCCCGGGGCCAGCACGGCCTGCCTGGGCCTGCCATCTCCAGCACGGTCCCAGCCAGAACCGGGCCCACCACCATGGGGGGCGCCAGGCTGCTTCAGCTACAATGAATGAGCCATTGTGAAGAGAGAGCCCCAGGACGCACGCGGATTATGTGGTCAGTAAACTGACCTGAGACCTATGTAAAAGGAAAGCCTATTCCAGCACATGGACTATTTTTGTACTAGAATTTGCTAACTTGTAAATGGCCAATAATCAGGATTTCCCTATAAGTCACTTGGACGTTGGTCACTTGTAGGAAATTTAAACTCTAATTATGACAGCTACATTGAAAAATAATTGTACTGAAATTAATTTGTCTATCTTCATTTGGTTTTAATTTTTAAATGTTTGTAAAAAGAGACTTGTTTTTTGGGGGATGGGGCAGAGGGTGGGTGATTTCTTTTGTAAGTGTAAAATAAATGGACACGCATTGGATACCAAACGCTCCTGACTTCCCCAGCCTTTTCCTTCCAACTCCCAGGCCCTCCCCGCACCGTGGACCCCTGTCCTGAAATGGGCAGTGATGACACGGCACAGCCAGAAAGGGATCCGTGATGTCACCTGACCCTCGGCCCCTCCATGCGAAGCGTCGCGTAGCATCTCATGAGCTGGCGGGCCGGCCCATCCACATCTCCCAGGCCAGCTGCAGAGGTCCTGGGTTCTGTCTGCAGGCACCACGGAAATCAGGAAACACAGACATCAGGGTTTTCTTAGGCGGCACGCCCAGCGCTGACCAACAGGAGGAGACGGCTGAGACCACAGAGGCCGGCGGCCTGCTGAGGGCTGAGCACCTCCTTCCCTGGTGCCCCACCCCGTCTGTGCCTCCGTGTCTGTCCGTGCTCGCGTCGGGAAAGCAGGCCTGATGGTTCTGGCCGCCGACATCCCACCTGGCTGCTTCCCCGCCGGGTGGTCATCCCATTGTCTCACTGGGAAGTCATGTGGCTGAAGAGAAGCAGGCACGCATGCGTGCCCGACAAAGCCGGCATACACACTGCACTTGGGCAAGGGCGCCCCAGAAGCCAGGCTGCGGGAGTCACAGGACGCACACGGCCTGAGAACGCCTGCCTGGGACCCAAACCAGCAAAGACCTGGGCCTCCCTCTCGAGCCTGCCAAAGGGAGACGAGGTTAAGAAGACGCACATGCTTGTGAGGACCGGCCAGGGTCGTGGAGGCAAAGTCGCAGCACTTCACACACGTTCCCTCGAAGAATCCTTGACAGTCAGAGTTATATTGACAACCACTGCTCAGACAAGAGAGGGTCCAGGGAGCGGGGAGACTGGTCAGAAACGTGCGCTTCCAGCCAGGACAGATGGACGGGGACCACACTGCCCCTTCTGCCTGGAACACCAAAGGAGGCAGGTGGAGTACACGAGGTAGCGGATACCAGAACGGACAGCGGTCCCTGGGAAGTGGGAAATAAGGCGAGTCTGGGACTGCCCAACTCCCGCCACCCGCAGCACCAGGAGGGGAAGCCGAGGCAGGGCCCAGCAGGACCCTGGAGTCCTGATGTGGCACCAAGAGCCCAGGAAGCTCCAAGCCCTGGAGAGGAGGAGGCTCCGAGGATGGAACCCCAGAGCTTAGCCTCTGCACATCCAGCTGCGTGTGAATCAGTGCTCCTGCAATGAGGAAATGGCCACAGAACTGTCCAAAAGGGTTGGCACCCAGAGCCGCGTGTGGTGTCCATTCCTATCCACTGGACTAGAACTCAGCTCACAGGCTTGGGGCAGAAGAGGACTCGGGAAGTCTTCCTCCGTTTTGGAGAATAATTAGATCCGTCTGCTCCAGATCCATCCAGGATTCCCATGTAGCTCAGACAGTAATGAACCCGTCGGTCAATGCAGGAGACCCGGGTTCAATCCCTGGCTTGGGAAGATCCCTGAAGCAGGAGATGGCAGCCCACTCCAGCATTCTTGCCTGGAGAATCCCATGGACAGAGGACCCTGGTGGACGGTAGTCCCTGGGGTCGCAAAGAGTCAGATATAACTGAGCAACTAACACTTCCAGATCCATCTAACAAAAAACAGACAAGACCCAAAAGGACTAAATTGCTTCCAAGAAGTTAGTTACATTGCAGAGTTCAAGAGGATCGGTAAGAATACAGAAGTGCCCAACATGGCACAAGGGACAGTTGATGATGTCCGGCCTCCACACGAAGATCAACAGGCGTGCAAAGGAGGAGCTCAGGGCAAAGCGAGGAGAAGAGTCAGTCTGGCTGCTCAGGCAAGACTGCCCTGGGAGTCCCATGGATGTCGGAACCAGCAGAAAAGGACATTAAAACAGTCACTATGACACTTGTTTGTTCCTTATTTCGAAAAGTGACGACAGAAGACTGTAGCCAAGAAAGCTACAATCAGACTTCTACAGATGAAAAACGGTCACGAGGAGATGAAAGAGGCGTGGAATGGGATTGATGACAGAGCAGACATTGCAGGAGAAAGGATTTGTGACCTTGAAGGCACAGCAATAAAAATGCTCCAGAACAGGAAATCCAAAGGGAGAAGGGAAGGGGCCTCGGAAGCCAGGGGACAGCGTCAGAGCGCCTCATGCAGGTACACTAACGTCTTCAGAGGAGGCGGTGACGGACAGAACAGATACTTGAATACATAAAGGCCAGAAACTTGCCCCACCCCTGTGCCCTGCGCCCCCGGGCGGCCCCTTGCCGCTGTCCGTTTCCCCTCCCGCACCCCTCACACCATGCTGCTCACCTCCCACCTGCCCACTGATGTTCCTCAGCTCCCCTCCACCTGTTGGCCTCCTTTGCAGGCAAAGCACGGGGTCTGTGTCTTCCCGGGCAGGGACCCCCTGCCTGTGCTGACCCGACTGCCCTGGGTGCCTCCCAGCCTCAGCCTCCAGGCGATGTGAGCACACTCCACACTGGGCTTCGGGCTGCGGGCAGCGCTACGGCCCGGGCCGGGGGCACCTGCCCGTCGTCTCTCCACATTAGCTTTGGCACCCCGTCCTCATGTGCGTGGCAAGTCGTTTCTGAGTTGTTCTTCCTCTCTAAATCTTATTTTTGTGTTAATTTAAGCGTCTGGTTTTTGTGAAATTTAATTTTTGTCCTTCAGTAACTTGTTTTATAGGACACTTCACCAGATACATGGATGGCAATTAAAATAAGCACAAAGAGAAGATGGTCAGTGTCATCAGTCATTTACAAAATGCAAATTAAAACCACAATAACACATGCCTCTTAGAGTATCTTAAATGTAAGAAAATAGTCAAAATCCCTCGACTGCAGAGCAGCCGGAGCGTTCATACGCTGCTGACAGGTGGGCATGGGGCACATTCGTGGTGACAGACTGCTGGGCGGCTCCCGTGCAGTGAAACGCGCACTCGTCGGGGCCTGGCTCGAGTGGCAAAGAATCCGCCTGCGGGTGCACAAGACGAGAGGCTCTGCTTCAGTCCCTGGTCGGGAAGACCCCCGGAGAAGGGCATGGCAACCCGCCCCAGTGCTCTTGCCTGGAGAAGCCCATGGACAGAGGAGCCTGCTGGCCTGTGGTCCATGGGGTCACGAGTGGGACACGGCCGAGTACACGAAAGGACCTCGCTATTCTGTTCTTAAGTTTGGGTTTTGTTTTGTTGTAAAGATACAGAACATTTTTCATCATATGAGGATATCTCATATTTCCCTTAACTAAAAAATAACAGCTTTACTGAGATAAAATTCTCATAGCATGTAGCTCACCTATTTAAAATGTACGATTCAGTGGTTTTTAGAATAGCCACACACGTGCAGCCATCACCATCGTCTCTATTAGAACATTTCTGTCACCTCAAAAAGAGACCCTACGCCCTTTATCACACCCCGCCTCACCCCTAAGTAACCACCTGTCTGCTCTCTGTCTCCATAGACTGAGCTCTTCTGAATATTTCCTACTCATAAATACAAGTATTTCCTATATTGCTTCTAAATATTTCCTGTAAATAGACGTGGTATTTTGTGACTGGCTTCTCATATAGTGTAGTGTTGACAAGACTCACTCATGTGCCAGCCCTTCACTCCTTCTTACGGATGAACATGTCGTTTTCAGGGTCTTCCTCACTTTGCCTCTCCAGTCAGCCATCCATACACATGTGGGTTGCTTCCAACTTTTGGTAATTCCGCACAGTGCTGCTTTAAACATCTGTGAACAAGTCGTATGGACCTGTTTACATTTCTCACATAGGGATATATATGTAGGAAGACTCCGTAGACGTGAGTTTGAACAAACTCCAGGAGGTAGTGAGGCACAGGGAGTCCTGGCGTCCGCAGTTCACGGGGTCACAGAGTCAGACGTGACCTAGCGACGGAAGGACAACCGCTACCTGTAACACAGCCTCATCCTCTGTGCTTATGACCACAGCTGCTTTTTCCCCTCACTCACAGGCTTGTGGGTCGGTCCTGGCTCCAGGCTTCACATGGTCCAATCCGAGCTTCAGGCTAGCATGGCAGCGGCTACTGGGAACACGCACTCACGGACACAGCAGAAGGGCTGTGGTGGGAGGCAGAGACAGGCCAGGACATTTAAGCCTTGGCTGGTGTCGTCCTGCTAACAGTCCACCATATCAAGTCCTGGAGCCACGCCTGGACCCCAGGGGCGAAGGGACAACCTCAGCTCATCACAAAGCCACGGCGAGAGGGTGGACGAATGCACCACCCCAGGGGATGAAGACGGAGGACTGGTCATTCAGGCTACTGCAAATCCAGCCTTCTTGTACCCATGAGCTGCACACTGTCCTTGGGAGTTTTATCTGTAGGATGAAGGTCTGCAACGATAACTTAGACCAGCAAGACTTTGTCTTTTGCTTGTAAGTGAAGTTGGGTTTTCGTTTTCAATGTTTGAGAAGCAGCTGCATTTCTTTTCCATGCATTATTTCTTCTAACACTTTTGCCCACTTTTCTGTTTGGTTGTTGGTCTTACTGAGCCATGTAGAAGCTCATCATTTCTCTTGATAAGATTGAAAGATTTATTCTCAGGATTACTTGGCAAGTTACCAGCAGTAAGAATATTAGAATCCTTTTCAAATCAGACATTTAGTCCTTCACGCATCTGGGCAAGGTCCTAACTTTCTAAATATCCTGTCATTTTGCCTAACTAAAATTTTCCTAAAATCGTTTTCTTTTAGGGTGTGAATTCGTAGTTTGGACCTCCAAAAACCCTGGGATGGTGCCAGGGGTGGGACAGGGAGATGCTGCTGTAGGGGAGGATGCAGCACGAATACTGCAGAGCCCTGACAACACTTAGGGTATTTGCGGTCACAGGCCCGACTGCCAAGACAGCTTTGGGAAATGTGGTACAACCCACAGCAAGAGTCCACACGGCCCGAAGAGGATGCTGCTGTTGTTCAACCCGTGGTCTTGGCAGATCGCTGCTCCTCCTGGAAAGAGATTAAAAGGCAAAGAGGACACTGAAAGAGGAGCTCCCCAGGTTGGTAGGTGCCCAATATGCTACTGGAGATCAATGGAGAAATAACTCCAGAAAGAATGAAGGGATTGAGCCAAAGCAAAAACAAGACCTAGTTGTGGATGTGACTGGTGATAGAAGCAAGGTCCGATGCTGTAAAGAGCAATATTGCATAGGAACCTGGAATGTCAGGTCCATGAATCAAGGCAAATTGGAAGTGGTCAAACAAGAGATGGCAAGAGTGAACGTTGACATTCTAGGAATCAGCGAACTAAAATGGACGGGAATGGGTGAATTTAACCCAGATGACCATTATATCTACTACTGTGGGCAGGAATCCCTTAGAAGAAATGGAGTAGCCATCATGGTCAACAAAAGAGTCCGAAATGCAGCACTTGGATGCAATCTAAAAACAACAGAATGATCTCTGTTTGTTTCCAAGGCAAACCATTCAAATCACAGTACTCCAAGTCTATGCCCCAAACAGTAACGCTGAAGAAGCTGAAGTTGAACGGTTCTATGAAGACCTACAAGAACTTCTAGAACTAACACCCCAAAAAGATGTCCTTTTCATTATAGGGGACTGGAATACAAAAGTAGGAAGTCAAGAAACACCTGGAGTAACAGACAAATCTGGCCTTGGAGTACAGAATGAAGCGGGGCAAAGGCTAATAGAGTTTTGCCAAGAGAATGCACTGGTCATAGCAAACACCCTCATCCAGCAACACAAGAGAAGACTCTCATGGACATCGCCAGATGGTCAACACCGAAATCAGATTGATTATATTCTTTGTAGCCAAAGATGGAGAAGCTCTATACAGTCAGCAAAAACAAGACCGGGAGCTGACTGGCTCAGACCATGAACTCCTTATTGCCAAATTCAGACTGAAATTGAAGAAAGTAGGGAAAACCACTAGACCATTCAGGTATGACCTAAATCAAATCCCTTATGATTATACAGTAGAAGTGAGAAATAGATTTAAGGGCCTAGATCTGATAGATAGAGTGCCTGATGAACTATGGACAGAGGTTCATGACACTGTACAAAAGGCAGGGATCAAGACCATCCCCAAGAAAAGAAATGCAAAAAGGCAAAATGGCTGTCTGAGGAGGCATTACAAATAGCTGTGAAAAGAAGAGAAGTGAAAAGCAAAGGAGAAAAGGAAAGATATAAACATCTGGATGCAGAGTTCCAAAGAATAGCAAGGAGAGATAAGAAAGCCTTCCTCAGAGATCAGTGCAAAGAAATAGAGGAAAACAATAGAATGGGAAAGTCTAGAGAGCTCTTCAAGAAAATTACAGATACCAAGGGAACATTTCAAGCAAAGATGGGCTCAATAAAGGACAAAAATGGTATGGACCTAACAGAAGCAGAAGATGTTAAGAGGTGGCAAGAATACACAGAAGAACTGTACAAAAAAGATCTTCACGACCCAGATAATCACGATGGTGTGATCACTCACCTAGAGCCAGACATCCTGGAATGTGAAGTCCAGTGGGCCTTAG
>NW_011476244.1:0-995 GCF_000754665.1 Bison bison bison | reverse complement strand
TGCCTTCCCACCCGCTTTGTGTCCGCCTGATCTCCGGGAGTTGGTGATGGACAGGGAGGCCTGGCGTGCTGCGATTCATGGGGTCGCAAAGAGTCGGACACGACTGAGCGACTGATCTGTTCTGATCTGATCTGATCCTCCGCGAACCGGAACCCCGCTAGAGAGGGGACGTGAGTTCTCCAGATGGACGCGGAAGACAAGAAACCCCAGTTCTGTCTGTTTAAATTGATTTTCCTCTAGATCTTGGTTTCTGTGCCACATATAAAAAATTATTCCAGACGCTTTACGAATGATCTGATTGTTAGAATATTGATCTTTTTCTGTTTTTAAAGTTCCTCAGAGGAAAAATAATACTTTGTTATAGAGGCCAGTGGGGAAACAGATATCCGCGTGCGGAGACTGCTGCTTCTCAAGCGCAGCAAGCAGAGGCCACGCGAGACAGGGCTCCTGCGCGGTGATGAGGTGTCCCCTCCACCGTGGCTGCAGGCAGTGGCGAGTTCTCACGTCTCTGGGCTTGGTCAGCGCGGCTCCGAGCGTTAGGACTCATCAGCACCGCGAGGGGCAACCTTGGGTGGGGACCAGAGTCTGTGCTCAGCTGTGTTGGTTTCCAGACAAAGCTGTGAACCTCTCTGCTAGAGGTTATTTGCAGTTAAAGAGAGCAGTTCATGTTCATTTTTCACCTGAGGAGAGAAGATAGAACTCTGAGTGGGCACTGAGCTCAACTGAAAACCTCTAGCACCCGAGACCGCTCGCTGGTGGGCGCAGGGTCCGCTGGGCCCCCAGGGGCTGGTGCTCACGCCCGGGACACGCTTGGTTTACACTGCCCGCTGACTTTGCAGACTCTAAGACACACAGCAGCGGCCTTGCCGAGTCCTAGGGTTGCCTCTCCACGTGTCTCTGAGGCTTTTTGTGAGGTCTTCTGTGACCTGTTGAATTTCACCTAGTGGCAGACGGATGGGCCTTGTGCTGGGGGGGGGTCCCGGGCGGGTCCCTTT
>NW_011476243.1:36954-37515 GCF_000754665.1 Bison bison bison | reverse complement strand
GCAACTCCATGGACTGCAGCCCACCAGGCCCCTCCGTCCATGGGATTTTCCAGGCAAGAGTACTGGAGTGGGTTGCCATTGCCTTCTCCCATGACCAACCTAGATAGCATATTAAAAAGCAGAGATATTACTTTGCCAACAAAAGTCCATCTAGTCAAGCCTATGGTTTTTCCAGTAGTCATGTACGAATGTGAGAGTTGGACTATAAAGAAAGCTGAGTGCTGAAGAATTGATGCTTTTGAACTGTGGTTCAAAAGAGAAGACTCTTGAGAAGTCCCTTGGACTGCAAGGAGATCCAATCAGTCTATCCTAAAGGAGACCAGTCCTGGGTGTTCATTGGAAGGACTGATGCTGAGGCTGAAACTCCAATACTTTGGCCACCTCATGAGAAGAGTAGACTCACTGGGAAAGACCCTGATGCTGGGAGGGACTGGGGGCAGAAGGATAAGGGGACCACAGAGGATGAGATGGCTGGATGGCATCACCGACTCGATGCACATGAGTTTGGGTGAACTCCGGGTGTTGGTGATGGACAGGGAGGCCTGGCATGCTGCGATTCAT
>NW_011476243.1:33364-34050 GCF_000754665.1 Bison bison bison | reverse complement strand
CTGTATTGGTGTTTTTCCTTCTGGCTTACTTCACTCTGTATAATAGGCTCCAGTTTCATCCACCTCATTAGAACTGATTCAAATGAATTCTTTTTAATGGCTGAGTAATACTCCATTGTGTATATGTACCACAGCTTTCTTATCCATTCATCTGCTGATGGGCATCTAGGTTGCTTCCATGTCCTGGCTATTATAAACAGTGCTGCGATGAACATTGGGGTACACGTGTCTAAAGAGACGTGGTTTCCTCTGTGTGTATGCCCAGCAGTGGGGTTGCTGGATCATAAGGCAGTTCTATTTCCAGTTTTGTAAGGAATCTCCACACTGTTCTCCATAGTGGCTGTACTAGTTTGCATGCCCACCAACAGTGTAAGAGGCTTCCCTTTCCTCCACACCCTCTCCAACATTTATTATTTGTAGACTTTTGGATCACAGCCATTCTGACTGGTGTGAAATGGTACCTCATAGTGGTCTTGATTTGCATTTCTCTGATAATGAGTGATGTTTAGGCATCTGACACCACAAATAGTGCTCAATATGCCAGCAAATTTGGAAAACTCAGCAGTGGCCACAAGACTGGAAAAGGTCAGTTTTCATTCCAATCCCAAAGAAAGGCAATGCCAAAGAATGCTCAAACTACTGCACAATTGCACTCATCTCACATACTAGTAAAGTAATGCTCAAAA
>NW_011476243.1:32431-32853 GCF_000754665.1 Bison bison bison | reverse complement strand
GGGAAACAGTGGAAACAGTGTCAGACTTTATTTTTCTGGGCTCCAAAATCACTGTAGATGGTGACTGCAGCCATGAAATAAAAAGACGCTTACTCCTTGGAAGGAAAGTTATGACCAACCTAGATAGCATATTCAAAAGCAGAGACATTACTTTGTCAACAAAGGTCCGTCTAGTCAAGGCTATGGTTTCTCCTGTGGTCATGTATGGATTGAGAGTTGGACTGTGAAGAAGGCTGAGCACCAAAGAATTGATGGTTTTGAACTCTGGTGCTGGAGAAGACTCTTGAGAGTCCTTTGGACTGCAAGGAGGTCCAACCAGTCCATTCTGAAGGAGATCAGCCCTGGGATGTCTTTGGAAGGAATGATGCTAAAGCTGAAACTCCAGTACTTTGGCCACCTCATGCGAAGGGTTGACTCATTGG
>NW_011476243.1:22239-32331 GCF_000754665.1 Bison bison bison | reverse complement strand
AGGCATCACTGACTCGATGGACTTGAGTCTGAGTGAACTCCGGGAGTTGGTGATGGACAGGGAGGCCTGGCATGCTGCAATTCATGGGGTCGCAAAGAGTCGGACACGATTGAGCGACTGAACTGAACTGAACTGAATATTGGAGTGTCCAGTGAATATAAGTTTGATCAAGTGGTTTCACTTTTCTTAAACTTTTTTCTTTTATAATACATGCTGCACTCAGTGATTACATTCTCTGGAGCCAGTTGATTTTTACTAAACAACCAGTTAGTTACTCAGTTGTGTCAGACTGCAACTACATGAACGGTAGCCTGCCAGGCTCCTCTGTTGATAGGATTCTCCAGGCAAGAATACCGGAGTGGGTAGACATTTCCCTCTCCAGGGGATCTTCCAGACCCAGGGATTAAACCCAGGTCTCCTGCATTGCAAGCAAATTCTTTACCATCTGAGCCACCAAGAAAGTGAAAGTATTAGTCGCTCAGTAGTATCCCACTGTGCAACCCCATGGACTGTAGCCCACCAGTTTCTTCCGTCCATGGGATTTCCCAGGCAAGAATACTAAAGCGGGTAGCCATTCCCTTCTCCAGGGGATCTTCCCAATCCATGGATCAAATCGAGGTCTTCCTCATTGTAGGCAGTTCTTAACTGTGTGAGCCACCTGGGGAACCCCTATAATTGAGTGTTAGGTACAATGTATTTTTCTTCCTAGTAATGCAAGCATAATCAAACATGCTGAATGAGTGTTGATCTATACAGAAATATTTCTGAGTTGAACTTATTTAAATTTATTTATAAAATGTTTTCAAATATCACATCAGTATTTATTTATTTACATAGACAATTGTAATGGGCCTTACAGTAGGTGGCAGCCTAAATGTGTCATGTCACTTCAGTTGTAAACAATAATTTGGATAAGGATCTTGGTCCAAGATTTGGTCTCCTGGCTTCTTATTTCTCCTTGGCAAATGACATTCTCCTTTCCTGTCTTATATTTTCCTGTTATAAATTGTGGATATTATTGCCCATTTTTTTGTGGTGATGATTTAGTCGCTAAGTTGTGTCTGACTGTTGAGATCCCATGGACTATAGCCTGCCAGGCTCTTCTGTCCATGGGATTCTCCAGGCAGGAATACTGGAGTGGGTTGCCATTTCCTACTCCAGGGTCTCTTACCAACCCAGGGATTGAACCCTGGTCTCCTGCATTGCAGGCAGATATTTTTACCAACTGAGCTCTGAGGGAAGCCCATTTTTTTGTATTCCATATAAATATTGTACAATTAATTTAAATGACTGAAATAAATGCAGTTCAACATTTCTCTGTATAACTGAAGAATAGAATTTTCTTCAACATTATCATGCTAATCTAATTCCAGAATTGACACAGGAAAGAATTCAAAGAACTGTACACTTTACCTGATGTGAAGTGACAATACTGCAGTAGGATTTATAATTACAAATGATGTATATCTGAAAGCAATATTTTAAAATTACGATTAGTGTGAACAGTAGATCAATTAAAAATAATTATTATAATAAAATTTTAAAATCTGTTACCCACTTAGATGTTTAATATGTATAATACTAAATATTAAGACCTCATGATAAACTCATGTTATCAAATATCTAAATTCATAAGTACTCAACTATTTTCTTGCTCTTGTCATAATGTTTTGTCTTCTTGTAGACACAAGAGGCATTCAAAATTAAAGATGGGTTCTATAAAATTCTCCTGTGTTCTTCAGTTAACATATATGAAATAACTGAGTACTTGGCAAGGTCTGCTAATGATGAACACCCCTGGGGTCCTATTAGCCACAGCTAGGAAACTACAGATTTTCCTACAAACAATATATATGGTCATACTTTTAAGGCTCATCCAAAGATATCATTTATAAATCAACAAAGATACTTATTGTAGCTGAGCTAGCTGACATTTTAAAATCTTACAACTTCACTTTTTTCTTGGTCAACTAAGAGCTTCCTGAGGCCCTGGCCATGGATCCATGTCACATAGGTGAGCGCAGGTGAGATTTTTTTTTCCCCAGGAAATTGTATAATCATAGATTCTTGGGTTTAAATTCACCTTATAAATCATGTAATCACTGCTTATCTGCACCTGGCATTGAAATCTCATTTTCAGTATACAAAATTTTAAGAAAGATAGACACATATATAATATAATTTTAGAAATAAAAAGTTTGTTTTTTATTTCTTATGGATACATATTTAAATGTAGTTTGAGTTATACACAAGTTGGGATTAAAATAAAATAATTATACAATTCCAATTTGCATCCAGATTTTCTCCACTTATATTACAAATTGAGAATCTTCCAGTGATACTGAACAATTTAAAAAATCTACACAGTAGTCAAAGTAATGCCCTACATTTAATCATCCATTTCTCCAATTTTGAACATTCCATGCTGTTTCTAAGTTTCTGCAGCTCTTAATATTTGCATTGAACATAATTATAAATTATTTTTGTCCTTTAAAAGTATTTTTTGTCAGGGTTTATTCCTAGAGTGAATATTGTGGAGCCAAAGAAAAATGGAAAAGTGAATTATTTTTTCATATTTATTTCAAAAACATTTTTAAGTAGATCTAACTCTTATTTTCTGTATACTATGTCCTTTTTTGTTCTGCTGGGGGAATCCCACCTGAAAATAATAAAATGCAATGGAGCTGCTGTACATTTGTCCATAAATATAAAAAATTTTCCTCTGGATAATTGAAAAATATAAGATTTTATCCATTTATCTTTGAAAAGAAAGACATATGTTTTGCAGAATACATTTTATGTTTATGTTTTCTCTTCTCTTTTCTTTGGAAAATGTATGTTCTCCCAATTTTTCGTTCTGTTATTAATGATAATGTGGTAACCTAGGACCAGGAAGATGAATGCTATGGGAAGATGGGAGAAGAAGACACAGTACTATATGTAGCAGAAACGTAAAGGAGTGAGAATTCCATTCTTACCATGGATGGACGCCTCATCTCTCTTTGGTAATGAAATTTCAGGCATTAAATGCATTTAACTAGGACGCTCTTCATGACACTGTGTAAACAAACATACATTAACACACACAGTAAGTGATCAGTAAATGTTTGTTGAATGAGTAAGCCTGTGATAGGTACTTAAGTAAAAGAGTTCATATGCGTCTGTGTTAGTCTGCGTATACATGTTATATGTGTGGCACATTAACTTTCTATCTTACCTATCAATCTATTTCTTTTGGTTCTTCACATCAAATTTTTACTTTCAGAACTTTGAAAGTAAGGATATCCTCTGCATGAAAGATCTTTGTGTACTTAACACCTATGCAAGAGTTGTTTATCCACATCTACAGAAGCTGTAAAGTTACTGAATATAACTATGTCAAATTGTATGTGGAACATAATTTGCAGACTAAAGAATAACAAGAAACAGACACCATAATTACACTGAAGGTAAAGTAACCCAGTAACGTACTCTTTCCTAGAGATAACTAGATATATTCATATTTATTCCACACAACAGTGTGTGAGGAACTATTAAACTGGAGTGCAGGTTCCTTTCAAATATTTATTTATGGTTCTCATGAAGTAGAGACTAATGATAAACAGAGCAGGGGGAAAAGAACACTTGAATCTATCATAGGTGTGTGGTCAGGGGAAGCAGCTGTACTTTACTCAGGGCAAAAGGCAATTCACTACGTATTTACTCATCACCTAATGGGTCTCAGGGGCTTCCGTGGGAGTGCAGTGGTAACAAATCTATCTTCAAATGCAGAGATGCAGGAGATACAGGTTCAATCACTGGGTTGGGAAGATTCCCTGGAGTAGGAAATGGTAACCCCATGGACAGAGGAGACAGGTGGGCAGGCTACAGTCCATGGTTTGAAAAAGAGTGGGACACGACTGAGCACCCAGGTGATAGGATTCAAGCACTGCAGGCATCATGCCAGGCACTAGAGGTAAGTGAGAAAACAATGGAATAGTTTATGTGTTCTGGTTGATATCAGCTGGAGTGTATCACCAATGACTAATATACATTTTACTAAGTTCCCTTCTTATAACAGATACTTATTGATGGTGCCTTTCCTTCTACTTTAGAGCAGAGAATTCAAATGCAAATCCTCATGGAAGTGGGAAAAATTCTTAATTCTTTGAAACAATTGTAAACTTTAAAAGTTACATCTGAGAAGTATAATTTGTAACCTCACAGACACAGAGGAAAACTCAGAAGCCTAGGACACTCTGATAGCTTTGCAGAGTCACATGAGTGAGAACCAGAATGAGAATCCAGATGTCATGTAGACAGCCCAGTGTTTTCTCAGCAAATTACACATAAAATATTGCTGTGGAGGTGTTTCACAGGGGACGGGGGCTAAGTGTCTGAAGAGACGGAAAGTATCATGGAGAAAATAAAGACTTGAAACAAATACTGGGGCAGAAGTGCTGAGGAAATGCTCCACAGTTACAGTGAATAGATTGTTTTTTTGTTTTGTTTTTTGGTTTTTTTTCTAATAAGTTTAGAACACAATCCTTTCATGATTAATAGGTATCATTCTTTATTCCTTGTAGATAATTGAGACTCCAGGAACATGCTATTTTCTAAATGGATTTCTTCAGGCTTCCCAACAATGTGACGGAATTTGTTCTCCTGGGACTCACACAGAATCCACACTTGCAGAAAGTACTCTTCGTTGTCTTTCTGTTCATTTTCCTGTTCACTGTCCTGGCCAATCTTTTCATCGTCGTCACCGTCTCTCTCAGCCCCACGCTTTCCACTCCCATGTACTTCTTTCTCACCCATTTGTCCTTGTTAGATGCTTCCTTGACCTCTGTCAGCACCCCTAAAATGACTTTTGACCTGCTGCACCAGAGGAGAACCATCTCCTGGGGAGGCTGCCTGACTCAGCTCTTTATGGAGCACTTCCTGGGAGCATCAGAGGTCATCGTCCTCACCGTCATGGCCTATGACCGCTATGTGGCCATCTGCAAGCCTCTGCACTACACGACCATCATGCGACAGGGGCTCTGCCGGCTCCTGGTGGTGGTGGCCTGGATCGGGGGGATCCTGCATGCCACTGTGCAGATTCTTTTCACAGGAGACTTGACCTTCTGTGGTCCCAATGTCATCGATCACTTCATGTGTGATTTCTTCTCACTGTTGGAAATTTCCTGCAGCGACACCTACAGGCTTGGAATGGTGGTGGCAGCTAACACTGGGGGCATGGCCTCGCTCATTTTTCTTCTGCTTCTCATTTCCTACGTAGTCATCCTGAGCTCCCTGAAATCCCATAGCTCTGAAGTACGACGCAAAGCCCTCTCTACATGTGGCTCCCACTTTACAGTAGTCATGCTCTTTTTTGGACCATGTATATTCACTTACACACGTCCTGTGGCCACTTACCCTGCAGACAAGTTGGTGACAGTGTTTTACGGAATCCTCACGCCCTTGTTAAATCCTATCATTTACACAGTGAGAAACACAGAAGTGAAAAATGCCATGAGGAGTTTGTTAAAGAAGAGAGTGACTTAAGCTGTTCACGATGCCAAGAGAATAATGATTTATATACATAGGGAAGATTATTTGTGTTGTAAGTTGTGGATGACAATGAAGAATTTTTTCCATCATGGACAAAAATATAAGGCCCAGAAATTAACATTTGTTGATTATTTAATATTGACTACCCATGTTTTAGGCATTTTGGTAAGCTTCAATATATTTTCCTGAGGTTTCCATGTTTGTGTTATTAGATTCAGAATAAGCATTGGAAAAAACAACTATATACCCTTGGTTTGATGCTTGTAGAGTAAGTTTTTTCCATAATCTTAGCCATTTATCAAGTTCTTCATATATGTTAATTGGGTTAAATTGACTTGTCCATAGAACTTTGATCTCAGAACTTCTTCCATTTTTGCTTCACCTGATGTAAAGCAAATAAGGGATAGAAATTCTTAGGTAGATATGTGAAGGGGCAGCTGGAATTTTTTCTGTACTATGAAGTAATAAAAAGGAAAGAATAACTCACTCTCTGTGTGTATTAGTCCCTCAGTCGAGTCCAACTCTCTGAGACCCCGTGGAATTTAGCCTGCCAAGCTCCTCCTCTGTCCATGGAATTTTCCAGGCAAGAATACTGGGGTTGGTTGCCATTTCTTCCGCCAACGTATCTTCCTGACCCAGGGACTGAATTCACGTCTCCTGTGTCTCCTACACTGAAGGCAGATTTTTTTACCTCTGAGCCACTGGGGAGGACCAAATAATTCACTATCTCTAATTATTTTCTTAAAAAAAATAATTCAGAAAATTTGAAGGTATTCTTAATTTGCTCTGTTTTTTTTAAACACCTTTATGACACACATGTTTCTTTTTTGTGTATAAAGGAAATATTTTCATTTTCCATACCACAACTTCAGGAACCATTTGAAACAAGGTACACAGCTTTTTATAAATGTTAACAAAAGAAAGCATATGGGTAGGTTCAAAAGCTATTGTTATGTAGGTCAGATACATATATTTACATTACATGAAGACTTTATTATCTGTTAGGCACAAAGAGAAGCAAATAGAGGTTTACTAACTAATTTACTGGACTCAAATCACATGTGTTTTCCCCTAAAGTATGTCAGGAATATTACACTGGAATACAGTTTCCTGTCAACAATTTCACCTACAAAATACCAATCCAGGTCTTTAAAGCTCAGTCTTACTCTCTTTCAAATGAAAGAGAGTTGTCTGTTTTATGTTTAGGGCTATAGATGAGAAAATGATCTGCAGTCTTAATGATTGACTCTGTCCTTCGAGTAGATGGTGTCAGTATGCTTCAGCCTTGTCTTATAGGTAACAACATATTTCTGCAGTGCAATTTAGTCTCTTTTGAAGGTTTATTATGCCACTTCACTTTTACAAAGACCAACATGAGTATAGTAATGGTAACCTATAAAGAAAAAGAATCTGAACAAGTATATATACATACGTACATCCTGATAGCTCAGCTGGTAAGGAATTCCCCTGATGCAGGTGACGCCAGCTCAATTCCAGGGCTGGGAAGATCCCCTGGAGAAGGGATAGGCTACCGACTCCAGTATTCATGGGCTTCCCTGGTGGCTCAGGTGGTAAAGAATCTGGCTGCAATACAGGAGACCTGAGTTCAATTCCTAGATCAGGAAGATCCCCTGCAGAAGGGGAATGGCTACCCGTTCCAGCACTTTTACCTGGAGAATCCCATGGACAGAGGAGCCTGGCAGGCTATGATCCAGGGAATCTCAAAGATTTGGACACCACTGAGTGAGTAAACCTTCAGTTTCATTTTTCTTCAAGGATAGGATAAGTCTTGAGTAAATGTGGTTTCTACTCTAAGAGCAATGAGAGCATTTAAAGAGAAAAAAAACTAAGGCCAATGATTATGTTTTAAGGGCTATACTAGAGGCTCAGTGGAGGAGTAAGATTAATGAAGCACAAATTATAAATTGTCAACAGGAAAACTTGGAAGGTATGAGAACTGAAAAAGGAAATGCAAGCAGTCTGGCATTCACAGCGGATGCAATTTTACTAGACTGTGAGTGAATTTAAAGCTCCTTTAGATCTTCCTTTACACAGCCTCAAAAATCTGTCCTGAGGATAAACTGCCATGTGACTATTTTTTATTCATTAAAAATCTATATTTAGGGAATAAGTGTGTTTCTCCTAAAAATCAGAGAGACATAATGTTTGGATCTGTTGTACAAACATATTTGGTTTAGTCTGGAATATCATTTGGTGAAAATGTTAGGTGTTAGTGAGGGAAGTGAGCCTACTACTGTTGAAGATAAACTGAGGCATACATCTTGACAGGTTCTTTAAATGCATTATTACTGTAGGAACAAGTATTGGTAAATAGATTTCTATCCATTTTATACAAGACAAAAGTGACTCAATAAAGTTAAGTAAGAATATGAAGTCTTTTAGAGTCTGCTTCCTCCACTCATCCCATTTCATGATGGGAAAATATCACTTTCCTACTTTCTCACTCCTTGTTGGGAAAATATCAAAACACAGGTCTGATCATTGGCCACACTGAAGACTGTCTTTGAGGCATTGTATTGTTCTTTGGAGGGGAGATTTCTTTCCTTCATCTCTCTGTTGGTCTCAGTTTCCTAGGTTTCTGACACACTCCTGATTCCATTTGTGTCAAGGAAAATCATCTGCTGATATCTTTTTGGTAGATGTATTATCCTTCATGGGCATCGTGAAAAGTGGGATATAATAGGCTCAAGAAATGAAATTCAAGGCTGCATTTCAAAGGAAGGGACACTTGGGTAAAAGAGATGTCTAGAGGAGATACAAACAACCTACAGCAGCCAACGTCTGCTGACCTGAAGCTGCAGGCAGCACAGTGGAGGGACGTGGCCCCCGGGGAGACTTTCCGGACAGCGTACCTGGCGGATCCTGCAGCCTCTCCTTTCAGGAACCAGCACTGAGAGGCTGTGGCCCTGGCTGGCGACCTGATGGGCGGAACAGCGCTGCCCTGCTGTGTCTGTGTGGCGCTAGGAGTAGGTCTCGTACCACATCCCGCCTCCAGAGTCTCGCGTCTTCTTCCTGAGTGTGGTCTTCCGCGCCCTGTCCCCGTCTCCGCAGTGTCTGTCCTTCTGGGCCCCTAGGATGGGAACCTTGCCGTCCACAGTCTCACGTGCTCTCTTGCGCCTCTAGTTGGTTCTGGTTCTGGTTCCCCTGTGCTTTTCACTTCCCCTTGTTCACTGGGCCTTCAATCTCCTAACCTCTTTTCAACTCAGCTTCTGTCCACTCTCCTGGGATCTCAGCTCCCTCCTCGCCAGCCTGTACCTGTCTGTCCCTGACTTTGACCTATGCATCTATACTCTGGCCCTCGAGTTCTCCTGCTGTTCTAATGCCTGTGATTCACTTTCACTGAAAGGTTTTGTGGTCACCCCATTTCCCTATATCAATCTCCCAATATAACTTCTTGTCCTTCTTCAGTAACATGACTCATTTATCCAATGTGAGATCTCAAAGAAGCTCAAGTACAGTGATTTACCTTTACCTATGTAATATATTCTTACTAATTTTATCTCTGCTGTGAATTAAATTGGGCTTCCCAGGTGGTGCAATGGAAAAGAATCCACTTGCTGATATAGGAGATACAAGAGAGACTGTTCAATCTCTGGGTCAGAAAGATCGGGAAAAGGAAATGGCAACCCACTCCAGTATGCTTGCCTGGGAAATCTCATGGACAGAGGAGCCTGGCGGGCTACAGTCCATGGTGTCACAAAGAGTCAGACCCAACTGAGCGACTGAGCACAGTCATTGAAGTAATTGATATCCTGTTTGGCATGGGTAGCACCTTGAAGAACTATAGGTGCTATTTCCATAGAGCTTTTCCCTTTGTTATGCCGTAGAGTTAACATTTATATTGATTCTGTATTTTGAAGCATTATTGGATTTGTTTAGTAGTTCTAACAGGTTTGGTGCAATTATTCGCATTTTCTATATGTAAGATTGTCTCCTCTGTACTCTGTTAAATGTAGCTACTTGCTCTTAGTAACATGCGTATGAGGTTTATGCATGTCAGTGTGTTCATTAGTAAGTTATTCATGTTATTGCTGAGTAGTATTGTGATTTATGGATGTACCACAGTTTATTTTTTCTCAGTTAACAGATATTTTGGCTGTTTCCAGCTATTTGAACTTATAATTAGAGTTGTTCTAAATATTCAGAACTGGACATGGAACAACAGACTGTTTCCAAATATGAAAAGGAGTAGGTCAAGGCTGTATATTGTCACCCTGCTTATTTAACTTATATGCAGAGCACATCATGACAAACGCTGGGCTGGAGGAAGCACAAGCTGGAATCAAGATTGCCGGGAGAAATATCAATAACCTCAGATATGTAGATGAACCCACCCTTATGGCAGAAAGTGAAGAAGAACTAAAGAGCCTCTTGATGAAAGTGAAAGTGGAGAGTGCAAAAGTTGGCTTAAAGCTCAACATTCAAAAACTAAGATCATGATCATGGCATCCGGTCCCATCACTTCATGGCAAATAGATGGGGAAACAGTGGCAACAGTGGCTGGCTTAATTTTTCTGGGCTCCAAAATCACTGCAGATG
>NW_011476243.1:16566-22139 GCF_000754665.1 Bison bison bison | reverse complement strand
AAATTAAAAGACACTTACTCCTTGGAAGGAAAGTTATTACCAACCTAGACAGCATATTAAAAAGCAGAGACATTACTTTGCCAACAAAGGTCCATCTAGTCAAAGCTAGGGTTGTTCCAGTAGTCACGTATGGATGTGAGAGTTGGACTATAAAGAAAGCTGAGTGCTGAAGAATTGATGCTTTTGAAGTATGGTGTTGGAGAAGACTCTTGAGAGTCCCTTGGACTGCAAGGAGATCCAACCAGTCCATCCTAAAGGGGATCAGTCCTGGGTGTTCATTGGAACGGCTCATGCTAAAGCTGAAACTCTAGTACTTTGGCCACCTCATGCGAAGAACTGACTCATTGGAAAAGACCCTGATGCTGGAAAAGATTGGGGGCAGGAGGAGAAGGGGACAACAGAGGATGAGATGGTTGGATGGCATCACCGACACAATGGATATGGGTTTGGGTGGATTCCAGGAGTTGGTGATGGACAGGGAGGCCTGGTGTGCTGCGATTCATGGGGTCACAAAGAGTTGGACACGTCTGAGTGACTGAACTGAAGTGAACTAATAATGCATTTAAAAGTGTTTCCTCTTGTTTTGTAGGTTAACTGCTTCTAAAATGTGAACTTAGCTCCTGTTCAGACTAGATGGAACCAAGGAACAGTATTTCTTAGTTCTCTTAGGCCTCACTCTTTCTTTTTATATTTTGACAATGGTGGGCCACCTGCACATCATCATGACTAAAACTCTCAGTAAGACCTTGAACTCATAGACATAAATGCATGCGGCTGTGGGTATGTGTTTTACTGCTGGTAGTGTCCTGGTTGGAGGTTTTCTGCACTCAGTAATGCAACTTAGCACTAATTATGGGTTCCCATTCTGTGGCCCCAAAGTCACTGATCACTTTATGTGCAACATGAACACTTATTGAAACTCAAATGTACTAACACCTATATTATTGGCCTCTTAGTACTGGCCAATGGAGTACTGATCTACACTATTGTGTTTCTGCTCTTATTGATCGCCTATGGACTCATCCTGCACTCTCTGAAGAACCTGAGTCAGGAGGGAGGCAGAAAGCCCTTCACATCTGTGGTTCCCACATCACTGTGATCGTCTGCTTGTTTGTTCTTGTATTTTTGTATAAGGAAGACCTGCTAAGACCTTCCCCATTAAAAAATAATTGAGTGTATCTTATACAGTCATAATTCTCAACTGAGATCATTAACCTACAGTCTAAAAAATTCTGAAATGACTAATGCTATAAATAAGCTTTGGAGAGGAAAAAAAAGCAGACCAAGTTTTAAATTAGTGCATTATCCATTATGAAGTTAGTAAATTAGCTTTAGGGCCAATCTCCTTTCCATTTCTTTAACAGATTAATGAAATTTATAATTAAATTATATGTTCATGCTATTTATTAATAGCAATTCCCTGATGGTATGTAAACTGACTAACATCTAGTTTATCACTGAATCTTGAAAGGTAGCATACATTTAAACCAGGAAGTCAATAAATAATATGGCACAAATTAGTCAATGAAATTTTTATAGAGTTACTAATTTTAAATTAATTTGTGTTTACTTTTATTTTTTCTTATTGTTTTTATTGTTAGATTCTTATTTTTTACCTTCTTTCTATTTATTGTACTAGTTAAAATATATTGTGTGTATAGAGTGTTTTTTTCCTCACTTTCATTTGTATTCATATGAAAATTTAACATAATATTTATTTTAATTTTTTAAATAAAAAATTCTACTCTAATAATGGAATTAATGCAAATGAAATCATGTACAATAAAACTTATCCCCATCATAACCCAGATTCTTCCAGTCCTTTCAGACGCTATATTCGCTTTCTCAGATCGTTGCTCAAGTTATAATCTGCAAATACAAGCATATTTTCATTTATGTGTTTGTGTGTATACATTTTTCATTTTACTGCACAGCCTCCTGGAGATCTGTGCATGCCAGTTTACTTAGATCCTAACTCAGTCTAGTTAGTTCCTACTACTTAAGTCTTTCATGCAGCTGCACTAAAATTGATGCATCTGGTCATTTTCATGTTTTATTCAGTTTTTTTTTCAATGTTTAATAATTCTGTGATGAAGTTTTTAAGTTTTGTCTGTATGAGTTCCAAGAAATGGAATTGTTGAGTCAGTTATTGTATGTATTTAAATTTTGATGTTTATAGTTATCGTCAGAATGTCATCTGTTTGGGCATCTTTTCACATGTTTCAAGGCATTTGTATTCCTTTTCCATGAACTGCTTATAAATTAACTTCATATATTTTCTTTGATTGCTGATCTTTTCCATTCAATTTGGATAGTGTGGCCACTTTAACAATATTTTTCTTTATTCCTCCAATTCATGAACATTGGGCATCCTTCTTTGTTCCTTTAATTTCTTTCATTGATGTCATATATTTTTCAGTTTAGCAGATTTTCACTTCCATTATTTACTTTATTCCTATGTATGTTATTCTTATTGATACTATTTTAAATGGGATTAGTTTCTTAATTTTCTCTTTATATATTTGATTGTTAAATATGTAAATGCAACTCATTTTTGCAGGTTGATTTTGTACCCTGAAAATTTGTTGGATTTATTAATTAGATCCAGCAATTTTGGTTCAGTTGTCTGTATTTTCTGTATAAAGATTATGCCTATTCTGATTTGAGATTTATGTACATCCTTGTGTTTATCAATAGTTTATTCATTTTATTGCTAATTAGCATTCCATTTTGTGGATGTATCACAGTCCTTTTAAGCTTTTCTTGGTTAAGAGATATTTTGACTGTTTCCAACTATTTGAACTTATGAATAAAACTACTGTAAATATGCATGTAAACTTTTTAAGAAACAAGCAAACAGGTTCAGAAAAAATAGAAAATGATTATTTTTGAGTTACTAGATATAAGAATTAAGAGGCAGTGATCACCGAGAGATGGAAATTTAGTTGAGTTCCAAGTGTTTTCCTGTTTATTACTTTTAAAATGCTTCATGTTGTGGTACAGAAAGGGATACATCAAAAAAAAAAATCCCAATAGACTTTCTGAGTTGAAGATATGATGTTCAGGGTCTGAGGACACCAAAACAGCTAAATTTATGAGAACAAAATACTGCAGAGGATACAACTATAGTTCTGGAGTCTTGGGGTTGTGGGAGAGAGAGGGAGATTACTCATTATTCAAGTTTCATCAGAGTACTGATCTGTGCTTGCATTTGAGGAAAATACCTGAGGCTGGAGGGAGATTTACCCAGATGGATTACAAAGAGAGCTTGGAGCTCACATTGGGCCAGGAATACTGTTTATTCTCACCAGCTGGGAAACCTCATCGTTCACAGGGACAGTGCTGTTGGTTGAATACTCAGAAAGATTTTACATCAGTAGTGGGACATGATTAGTCCTAGATCGAGCACTTCTCAGGATGCTACTCAAAAACCATATTAACTAGTTAAAAAAAAATCCCCAAAGAAAGCACCCAAAGGAATCAAAATAAGAATTATGTTCAGGATTTTGTGTATTTACTAATGTGAGAAATTGATCCAATTATTTTCCTTGTGATGCCCTTGTTAAGGGTTATTCTGCGGGCATAAAATGCATTAGGAGGCACATTCATTTTCTCCCTTCTGTGAAAGTGTTAGTGTAAGGTTGGTACCATTTATGGATTAGCTGTTATAGAGCTGATTGATGAATGCCATGTGAGAATGACATTTTGAGGGGAAAGTAATTCTAAGCATTGATTTATTTAGATGTTAGATTATTCCAGCTTTTAGTTATTTGCTCTGATTAGAAAGTTGTCTCTTTCATAGCAGTGTTTCATTTTCTTTTCTTGGCAAGTATACTTCTGTGAATTCATTTATAATATCATTGTATCATCTTTTTAAGATCTCTAGAGTTGAGAGTGATGACTCTTTCTTCAATATTTGTTTAAAATCTACCATTTAAAACATTTTACTTATTTATTTTAAAATTTCATTTATATTAGTGCATCCAGTCTTAGTTCCGCCTGAGGGATGTCCGTTGTCTCACGCAGGATCATTCTTTGTAGTGTGTCAACTCTCTGAGCGCACAGGCTCAGAATGCGGCGGGAACTTACTTGCTCCAAATCCACTCCAGGATTCTTGCCTGGAAAATCCCAGGGACAGAGGTGCCCTGTGGGCTACAGTCCATGGTGTCGAAAAGAGGTGGACATGACTGAGCGACTAGCACAAACACACATGTGGAGTCTTAGTTCCCCAACTAGGGATTGAACCCAAATCCCCTGCACTGTGGGGATTCCTTGGTGACTCAAATAGTAAAGTCAGATAGTAAAGAACCTGCCTGCAATGTGGGAGACCTGGGTTCCATCCCTGGATGGGGAAGATTCCCTGGAGGAGGGCATTGCAATCCACTCCAGTATTCTTGCCTGGAGAATTCCATGGACAGAGGGGTCTGGCAGGCTACAGTCCATGGGGTGCCAAAAAGTCAGACATGACTGAACAACTAAGCACACAGCCCAGCACCGT
This sequence comes from Bison bison bison, assembly GCF_000754665.1. Lineage (NCBI taxonomy): Eukaryota > Metazoa > Chordata > Mammalia > Artiodactyla > Bovidae > Bison > Bison bison. The sequence continues at coordinate 17,641 of NW_011476243.1, read as the reverse complement.
AGGGTGGATTATTAATATTGGACCATCAGGGAATTTCCCCTTTCTTCAATCTAGATTCTGATAATTTTTTTCTTTGTACATTTCGCTAGAAATGTATCAATTTATTTAAAGTTCAAAGACCTAATTATTGGTTTTAAATAGATTTGTTATTTTTAAAGAATTCCTCTTTAAATGATATCTGTGTTCTCAATACTGTTTCAAACTACAATGCTCTTTAGGTTTATTTTAATTTTTCTTTTCTAGTATTTTGAGACAATAGCTGAGTCCATTTCTAAAAATATTTATTGTTTTCTAATATTTGCATATAAAGAAAACTCTACATTTCTTTCTAAGCACTCTTTTAGTTGCATCCAGTTAATATATACATATTATATTTTCCTTTATGTGTGTGTTCAGTTCAGTTCAGTTCAGTTCAGTCGCTCAGTCGTGTCTGACTCTTTGCAACCCCATGAATCTCAGCATGCCAGGCCTCCCTGTCCATCACCAACTCCCGGAGTTCACTCAAACTCATCGTCCATCGAGTCAGTGATGCCATCCAGCCATCTCATCCTCTGTCGTCCCCTTTTCTTCCTGCCCCCAATCCCTCCCAGCATCAGAGTCTTTTCCAATGAGTCAACTCTTCGCATGAGGTGGCCAAACTACCAGAGCTTCAGCTTTAGCATCGTTCCCTCCAAAGACTGGAAAAGATCAGTTTTCATTCAAATCCCAAAGAAAGGCAATGCCAAAGAATGCTCAAACTACCGCACAATTGCACTCATCTCATATGCTAGTAAAGTAATGCTCAAAATTCTCCAAGCCAGGCTTCAGCAATACGTGAACTTCCAGATGTTCAAGCTGGTTTTAGAAAAGGAAGAGGAACCAGAGATCAAATTGCCAACATCTGCTGGATCACGGAAAAAGCAAAAGAGTTCCAGAAAAACATCTATTTCTGCTTTATTGACTATGCCAAAGCCTTTGATTGTGTGGATCTCAATGAACTGGGGAAAATTCTTCAAGAGATGGGAATACCAGACCACCTGACCTGCCTCTTGAGAAACCTATATGTAGGTCAGGAAGAAACAGTTAGAACTGGACA
>NW_011476243.1:11501-16466 GCF_000754665.1 Bison bison bison | reverse complement strand
CTTAAAGCTCAACATTCAGAAAACGAAGATCATGGCATCTGGTCCCATCACTTCATGGCAAATAGATGGGGAAACAGTGGAAACAGTGTTAGACTTTAATTTTGGGGGCTCCAAAATCACTGCAGATGGTGATTGCAGCCATGAAATTAAAAAATGCTTACTCTTTGGAAGAAAAGTTATGTGTGTGTGTGTGTGTGTATATTATATATATATATATATATATATATAAAAATTGTTTTTCTAGATATGTATGTTCAGTCATGTTTGTCTCTTTGTAACCCCATGGACCCATGGATTGTAGCCCACCAGCCCCTCTGTCCATGAGATTTCCCAGGCAACAGTGCTGGAGCAGGTTGCTATGTTTTAGTCCAGGGGATCTTCCTGACCCAGGGATCAAATCAGCATCTCTTGCAACTCTTGTACTGGGAGGTAAATTCTTTACCACTAGCACCACCTGGGAAGTCTCACTTTTTACATACCTTTAATATAGATTATTTTATATAATGTGTATCATTATCTTTCTGTAGAAAATGTCTGAAAATTTACACAGGTAATTTTAGGCTTGTATTGCTTAATTTGTAAATGAAAAATGTTATATTTTTATTTTATTTATAAGTATATATTTACATATATAGGTATATGCTTTATGATTTAAATCTTTAAAAATGTACAACGACTTCTGTCACAGCTTAGGGTGTTTCTACTTTGGCAAAGGCCCTGTGAGCACTTTGAGTTAAATGGAATAATCCCACAAATGTTTTCTCTTTCACAATTTTAACACTAAAACACATTCTATCAACTTGTCTGTCTGAAATCATATGACAACTTTTATCTATACTTGAAATAAACCTTAAATAACTTATTCTGAAGTTAACATTAATACTATTTGGAAATAAATTCAGATATTATCTTCAAAGACAAAGCTTAAACTTAAAACTATTTGCCTATTTTTAAGGTTTGATTTAAGATAGAAAGTTTTTACATATTTCATTTCTGCCCAGATTTGATTTTCCCTTTTGGTGATATGGTCTCTATTTACACTTTATGATTTTCCCCCCAGAGGACAGGATTCTAAAAGTCCTGTACCACATGGTGATTGTTTGGTACCATCTCTGGAGATAAAGACTCTACCCTCAAAATTATGATTAAAGTCCCAGTGAATTTAATTAGACAAAAATCACCCTTGGAGATGTACCTACTGAATGCCTCACCTGTCCGTACTGCAGTTAAATACAGACCGAGTGTGGACAGCCCTTTGCCTTTACCTGAGGAGTGATTGTCTGCAGCAGCAATCACATGACAGACTTCTGCTAGAATTAAAATGATGGATTCAGAACATAATAAAGTGTGTATATGAAATTATCCCCATCCTTCAAGAAACCCAAAATTCAACAATGCTGTTTGAAGACAGGACAATATAAGTGAGAATCAAAATGTTGCAAAGTCCATTTCACTTTCGCTGGTATATACACAAGCAGCAGATTAAGTTTTTTCACTTTAAACAATCCTTATATAATTTGAAGTTTTCGCTCTCTCTCTTTCTCTGATTAAAATGGTGATTTAACATTTGTTTGTTATTAGGACAAATTCTGACAGTAGTAAACATTTTGAGTTTCTTTTCACAATCTAGATTCAGAGTTCCTTAGGTAAGAGGACATTCATATTCATTTTGAAAATTCCAATAATTGACGAGTATTTTTTTTCTGAATGTCTGAGATGAATTACATGTCCTGTAAGATTGACTCAAAATCCAGTGATGCTGAATGTACCTTGCTCATTATTTTGCCAGAGATGGCACCAGTGCATGAAGGACTAAAGAGATGGCGCCAGAGCTCAGAACATGGATTGTAAACTTCCATCTTCTGCAGGTAACCCAGGAAGTGTATTCAGACACAAAATTCTTAACGAGGCTTTCTGTTTTATGAGTCCATTGGTGGAGTGAGAATTCAATCCTTTAAGAGTTTTCCTTTGTGATTTTCATAATCAGTCATGTTAGGATTCTTTCATGATTATTAAATATGTAAAAATTGATTCTATTCAGCAATACACTTTTTGGATAATTTCATATTCTAATTATCTGAAATAAATTTACCTTCCAGAAAGTACTCCTAGAAAGTAATTTCAAGGTTAATGATTTGACAATATTTTCATTTCAGATATTTATATATCTGACCCTACTTTCAATTTTTATGTTCTCTAAACATAGCATGTTAATCTGTTAAAATTAAGTGATGAGGTAGCATCTGTATATTTTGACTGATTGACTTCCAAGAACTCAAGCAAATAGTGTACTAAGCAAGCTGTGACTTCAGGTCCTACTTTTCTATTCACAGATGAGCTTCAGCATCCTATCATATGTTTGTTGGTCTAAATGATCAACAAAAGATAAAAATATGAAATATAAAAATATGAAAATTAGGCATTTTCCCTCTTTTTGTAGATATTTTAATTTATTTCATATTTTTATCTTTTGTTAGTTAACTGCTTACAGATCTTTACTTTCAATAACTCTGTGCATATTATCTAACATGTGTATCTTCAGACTTTTTGGTCCAGTGGTGTTTTGTTATACTTTCCTAGGTCCTTAAAATATTTGAAATTGTCAGATATATTTATTTGAGATTAACTGATTCGTTAATCAGTTAACGTTAATCAGTTAAGTAAACTTCCAACCCTAGAAGGAGGAAAGTCACCTCTTTCATGAAATGGACATTAAAACTTGCTTTACTTCTTTTTAAAACTTTAATTAGCTTTTATTTTTGTCTGAGATATTTGCTATATGTACAATTTAAAGTTTCTAGATAGAAAATTAGTTGCAGGACTTCACTTATTTGATATTCTTTTCCCACTTTTTTTAAATTCATTTGCCTATCTATTAGTTTGTGGTCAAGGAAGATGATTTAATCAGCCTTCTATTATAATATCTGAAAGTACCCAAACATAATAAACCACAAGGACTGTTTGTTGAATAAAAAGCAAATTATTGTAAGATTTTAGGAAGTCATTTTTAATAATTGTATTTATAGATAATGCTGTCCTGAACTCTGGAATAAGACATACAGAAGAACCTATGGAACAAAGGAAAAATGTAACTGAGTTTGTCCTCTTGGGGCTCACTCAGAGTGTCCAGGGGCAGGGAATTTTATTTGTCGTGTTCTTGCTCATCTACATCGTGACCATGGTGGGCAACCTACTCATTGTCCTGACTGTAGTACTCAGCCCAACATTGGATTCCCCTATGTACTTCTTTCTTGGCTACTTATCATTTATGGATGCTTTTTATTCTACTTCAATCACCCCAAATACAATTATAGACTTACTCTATGAGAAGAAAACCATTTCATTTCAAGCTTGCATGACCCAGCTTTTTACAGAGCATCTATTTAGTGGTGCTGAGGTTTTTCTCCTGGTTTTCATGGCCTATGACCGCTACCTGGCCATCTGCAAGCCCTTGCATTATTTGACAATCATGAATCAGAGAGTGTGTGTTCTGATGCTGCTATTGGCTTGGGTTGGTGGGTTTTTACATGCTCTACTTCATATCATTTTCTTTTACAACCTTCCGTTCTGTGGCCCTAATGTCATTGACCACTTTGCGTGTGACACGTATCCTTTGTTAAAACTGGCCTGCACCGACACCCACATTACTGCCGTCACAGTGGTTGCCAACGATGGGGCAATCTGTGTGACCATTTTCACACTCTTACTCGTCTCCTACGGGGTCATTCTGCGCTCTTTGAAGAATCTCAGTCAGGAAGGGAAGCGTAAAGCCTTGTCCACCTGTGGCTCCCACATTACAGTGGTGGTCCTCTTCTTCGTGCCCTGTATTTTTACGTATGTGAGACCTCCTGTTACCTTACCCATTGATAAATGCTTCGCTGTGTTTTACACCATTGTCACCCCCATGCTGAACCCTCTAATATATACTCTGAGAAATGGAGAGATGCAAAATGCCATGAAAAAGCTCTGGATCAGAAGAAAACAATGAAGCAGCTGCAAAATATATTACTTATTTTCAACAAACAATTGCTCTTTCAATGAGCAAGGAAAGTCATGTGTGTGTGTGTGTGTGTGTGTGTGTGTGTGTGTTTTACTGTAATAAATGTCTCCTCAGTTTAAATAACTTGGGTATGATGAAAAAGGTTTATCATTTGAATACTTCCAATCTACTTCTGCTCTATTGACTATGCCAAAGCCTTTGACTGAGTGAATCACAATAAACTGTGGAAAATTCTTCAGGAGATGGGAATACCAGACCACCTGACCTGCCTCTTGAGAAACATGTATGCAGGTCAGGAAGCAACAGTTAGAATTGGACATGGAACAACAGGCCAGTTCCAAATAGGAAAAGGAGTACGTCAAGGCTGTATATTGTCACCCTGTTTATTTAACTTGTATGCAGAGTACATCATGAGAAATGCTGGGCTGGATGAAGCACAAGCTGGAATCAAGATTGCTGGGAGAAATATCAATAATATCAGATATGCAGATGACACCACCCTTATGGCAGAAAGTGAAAAATAATTAAAGGGCCTCTAAATGAAAGTGAAAGAGGAGAGTGAAAAAGTTGGCTTAAAATTCAACATTCAGAAAACTAAGATCATGGCATCTGGTCCCATCACTTCATAGCATATAGATGGGGAAGCAGTGGAAACAGTGGCTGACTTTATTTTTATGGGCTCCAAAATCACTGCAGATGGTGATTGTAGCTGTGAAATTGAAATACGCTTTCTTCTTGGAAGGAAAGTTATGACCAACCTAGACAGCATATTAAAAAGCAGAGATATTACTTTGCCAACATAGGTCCATCTAGTCAAGGCTATGGTTTTTCCAGTGGTCATGTATGGATGTGAGAGTTAGACTGTGAAGAATGTTGAGCACCAAAGAATTGATGCTTTTGAACTGTGGTGTTGGAGAAGACTCTGGAGAATCCCTTGGTTGCAAGGAGATCCAACCAGTCTATCC
>NW_011476243.1:8184-11401 GCF_000754665.1 Bison bison bison | reverse complement strand
TCTGGGTAAACTCCAGGAGTTGGTAATGGACAGGGAGGCCTGGCATGTTGCGGTTCATGGGGTTCAAAGAGTCAGACACGACTGAGCGACTGAACTGAACTGAATGATCAAAATAAGCTTATAAAATTTTCTTATTTTCCTAATGCAAAGTATATATTTAGTTTGAAATACATTTTTATGATTTCCACAGTTTTGGACGAAAATATATATATAGTTTGGTGGTATAAATTATCTCTATTAAAGTGATAGATTTATGTTCTATATGATGAGTTATGCTGCAGCTAATACTGCAACTTTTTTTTAATTAGGAAAAGGTTTTCTCATGTTTTTCTCTTCAAAAATATAATATTCTTCAGAATAGAGCTCATTACAGATTTCAGGAAAAATAATTTTTAAAATATGATTAAGAAATAGGTTTATTCCTCTATATACAAAGACATTCGATATTAATATTTGATGCAGATTTCCTATTTCTCTATCTGTGAGATCCTTTATACACATTATTTTATTTCTATTGTTTAGCACATTAATGTTGAAGGTTTCAGTCATAATATTATTGAGGAGGTTATGTTTGTAAAAATAATCTGAAAGACTAAAGATTTTTACAGAAAAATAAACAAACCTTACTCAATATTCCAATTGGGTAATCATATTATTGCCTCATTTTTGTCAGCTTTGTTTGGAGTTACATTTTCATAAAGGTGGCTCATTCCACTTTCCAGATACTTTAGAAAACCTGGTGAGACCCCAGATACATTTTCAGTATCCTGGTCACCGTTTTTGCTTATATAACCTTTTGTAGAGACCCAGGCACATGGATCTCTCTCATATGTAAATTTAGCACAATCCATCATCCGTGCACTTTAAATATTTAGTTTGGAACTTGACACTAAATATTTGGAGTTATATCATTGTTAAGAAATATTCTGACAATATATACCATTATTATCTCTCTTATTAATATAATAGAGATTGCCAGGATATATTGTTTCATTTGACAGAAACAGTATTCATAAAATCCTCCTCTGAATCAGGCTTGAAACAAAATATTATCTGCCTCTAATATGGTCAGTGCATGTGATCAAAGAAGATTATCATTTTGCCTCTCTTGTTTACTCTGGTTTCATGAGGTGCTAAGGCTACGGGGTGATGAGTGCTTTTTACTAGTAAATCACACTGTGTGTGAAGCCGTACATCCTGATTTTAATCCCTATTACCTGAAGATTTCTCATATTATCTCAGTGAAAGTGCTAGTCCCTCAGTTGTGTCCGACGTTTTGCGACCCCATGGACTGGGATCCATGAGTAGCTCGCCAGGCTACTCTGTCCATGGAATTCTCCAGGCAAGAATACTGGAGTGGGTTGCCATTTCCTTCTTCAGGAGAACTTCCTGACTCAGGTATCAAACCCGTGTCTCCTGAATTACACACAGATTCTTTACTATCTGAGCCATCAGGGAAGCCCTTTATTATCTCAAAGTCTTCTCAAATAAAATACTAATCACCAAATAATAACAAGCATTTGGGTTTATCAGAACTTATGTAATTTACTTCTCCACTTTGGGATTTGCTATAGACTGAAAGTTTACTTCCCTCTCCAAAATCATAAGTTAAATCTTTTCTAGTGTGATGGTATTAGGAGGGGAGCCCTTTGGGTAATGGGTAGGTCATAAAAGTTTCACCCTGATGAGTGGGATTGATGCCCTTCTAAAGAAAGGTCAGAGAGTTCACTTAACTCTTTGGCATATGAGGACACAGGAAAAAAAAAAAAAAAGGTTGTATGTGAACTAGGGACAGGACCTCACCAGATATGGAATCTGTCAGCACCTTAATCTTGGATTTCCTAGCCACCAAACCACTGAAAAAATAAATACCTATTGCTTAATCTTCTAGTCTATGATGTTCCATAAAAACAGGCCATATGCAAAGTATACCAAGACATATGTTTAGTTAATTTTAAAACTTGTGTAGTTATTTCAAGTAATAAGATAAAAATGTTTGCTAGTTCTCTATGTTCCTTGGTCTATGAGCTTCCTGAAGTCAGGGACATTGTTCTAACTGCCTTTGTATTTTCTATTCCTTGCACAGTGTATGGGACCTAGAATCCACTCTATGGTTTTGTCAATTACCAGAATTATTGATCTATTGGAGTGAGAATTTTACTGAAAGCTTTTTACATTAAATATACTCAAAAATATTACTATTCTTTGACATCTCTTACAATCATTTATTCTGTTGTTTATGTTAAATTTTAAGTGTTTTATAGATAGCTCTTATTTTCATACTTTTCCTTTTTATTTCTTCTATCACATTACTTTTGAAAAGTTTCATTTCCTAGCAATTATTTTAAAGTTTTAACCTCTTTTTTTTTTTTTTAAAAAGAAACATGGATGGACCGAGACAGTATCATACCAAAGTAAGTCAGAAAAAGAAAGACAAGTAGCATCCAATCTCATTCATATGTGGAATCTAAACTATAACACAGATACAATTTTCTACAGAATAGAAAGGGACTAAAGACACAGAAAACTGACTTGTGGTTGCCAGGGGGTTATTCGGGGAGAGGGATGGATTGAGAATTTAAGATTAGCAGATGGAGGTTATTACGTATACATTGTGTAGGAAACAAGGTCCTACTGTATAGCACAGGGAACAATATCCAATTTCCTGGGATAAAGCAATAAAACACCATATAAGACATACGAAAAGGAGTGTGTGTATGTATATATATATATATATATATATATATATGTATAACTGAGTCACTTTGCTGTGTAGCAAAAACTAAAGCATTGTAAACTACCCTTCAATAGAAGAAATAAAAATTCAATTATTCATTAACAATCTAGAATTTACTTTTATTTGTGATAGGGAAATATTTAAGCCTATTTTTCCCCAACAGGCAAAATAATCTATCAACATAATCATTAATTTCAGTTTATTTGACAATTTTCTTTTTACTATGTGAGGTATTACACCATCTAGAAGGCTGAATTCTGAGGAACTTGCTCTTCCTCATCACTCTCCTCCTTTGCTACCTTCTCCTCCTGCTCTAAACAGTAAGCTCATTTTGAACAGTTTGCAAACTTCCCGTAAAAGTATATGAGGGATGGTACGGGGAGGGAGGTGGGAAGAGGGTTCAGGATGGGGAACACGTGTATACCTGTGGTGGATTCATGTTGATATATGGCAAAACCAACACAATATTGTAAAGTTAAA
>NW_011476243.1:4587-7224 GCF_000754665.1 Bison bison bison | reverse complement strand
TGAAGTTCCCCAAAATAAAGTCTGACACTGTTTCCACTGTTTCCTCATCTATTTGCCATGAAGTGATGGGACCAGATGCCATGGTCTTAGTTTTCTGAATGTTGAGTTTTAAGCTAACTTTTTCACTCTTCTCTTTCATTGAGAAGCTCTTTAGTTCTTTGCATTCTGCCATAAGTATGGTGTCATCTGAGTATCTGAGGTTATTGATATTTCTCCCAGCAGTCTTGATTCCAGGCTGTGCTTCATCCAGCCCAGCATTTCACATGATGTACTCTGCACATAAGTTAAATAAGCAGGGGGATAATATACAGCCTTGATGTACTCCTTTCCTAATTTGGAACCAGTCTGTTGTTCTGTGTCCGGTTCTAACTATTGCTTCTTGACCTGGAAACATATTTCTCAGAAGGCAAATATGGTGTTATGGTATTCCCATCTTTTGAAGTATTTTCCACAGTTTGTTGTGGCCCACACCGTCAAATACTTTGGCATAGTCAATAAGGCAGAAGTAGATGTTTCTCTGGAGCTCTCTTTTTCGATAATCCAATGGATGTTGGCTATTTGATCTGTGGTTCCTCTTCCTTTTCTACATCCAGCTTGAACATCTGGAAGTTTGTAGTTCACATACTGTTAAAGCCTGGCTTGGAGAATTTTGAGAATTACTTTGGTAGTGTGTGGGATGAGTGCAATTGTGTGCTAGTTTGAACATTATTTGGCATTGCCTTTCTTTGGGATTTGGAGAAGGCAATGGCACCCCACTCCAGTACTCTTGCCTGGAGAATCCCATGGATGGAGGAGCCTGGTGGGCAGTAGTCCATGGGGTCGTGAAGAGTCAGACACAACTGAGCGAATTCGTTTTCACTTTCATTTTCTTTGGGATTATTCAAACATTCCTAGGCCAATATCCAACAGTACACATGTATGTATCCCACCACACTCTCAGATCTGTATCCAATCTCATGTGAATTTCTATGACAAATTGTAACTACATATTCAATGTTATTTAGGTATCTATTCAATTGAACACACTATATATCTGACAATATATAGTTACTAAGTGAACTAGTGAATATGCTTATAATTGTTACGGATTTTGTCTAGAATGGTGTTGATTTTGATCTGTGATTTCCAGATATTGGGAGATCCTTCCTCTATATATTGTTGGTTATTATTTGCAACAATTTGGTAATGTATGCCTCTGTGAGTAAACTTGAGATGTTTTCCTTTTCCCTCTGCCTGTTTACTTCAAAAATTGGAGACTCTGGGCTACTGTTAATAAGCCCTAGTCCAATAATAGCACACTGAGTGGCCTCTCTGTGAAATTTTCAGCAGATCTTTGAATGAGCATTTCTAACACCATGGGTTGAAATAGTCATAAAATGTCCTTAATTCCATATCTGAAATTAAGACCCTGAAGGAGCCTTGTCAACTGGAAATTGGCACTTGTCAGCTTCTGCAAGGATTAAGTCGATGGTCACCACAGTCACTGACCCTCAAAACTGAACGGAGTTCAGGGAAGAGATTTGGAATGAGGCACTCTGTGCTCTGAGAAAAGCTGGCAGAACAGGCCTTCAGATCGATATTTTCAGAAGATTTTATGAGCCATAAATCTTACATCTTCTCATGTCTAGAAAAGCACTGAAATCATTAACAGAAACATCTGCTTCAGACATTAGGAAGGAAATAAATTTGAAAGTCAAAATGGGATAATTGTAGTTCAGATACTGAAGGTAAAATTAGATGGCTATTGTGGATTTAAGACACATTCCTGTATTGCTAAGAACTTAAATTTTCTGAGCTGTGTCAGATTAGGGGATGGCACTGGTCACTGGTAGCTGCAACCTTATGATTTCAAGGTATCCTCCTGTAACTCTTAAGACCTTCTACACTAAAATTGTTTTAGGTCAGATATTAACAAAAAAGCAGAGACATATGTAGTGGCCAATATACCACATCAGAAGTTAAAACCTACTTAGATAAAGTTAAACAACTGGCTACCTGGCTGCAAGTCTCCCTTGAGTGTCAGGCCCAGATAGGCTTATTCTTCTAAATCCCAAGTGACTGAGTTCTTAATCATACTAAACTCAACTTGGAAGTCAGGAATATTTCAACCTGATATTCATTCCATGAACTGAGGCAGAACTATGCCCCATTTCATCTGGAAGTAGCCAGAGCATTTGTCCCCCCATTCCCTGAAAAACTTAGGGGAGGTTAACCTAATGGGAAATTAAAGGTCATCTCCCATAAAACCGAGTTCCTCTACTAAGTTTGACTAACGTCTCTATCCAAAATGATTATTTCATTTTTGCCCAACACTTTTTCTCCTCAAGACTGATGAATATCAGAGAAAAGGGGGAGTTGATACTGAGCAAAGCCATGTGGGGTTCCTGGGCATAAAAGCCTTTATGTGTCCCTCATTTCTTTGATTACAGAAAATTGATTTCATTCAACATCGCTGACCTTCCCCGAGTTCCAAATGGAAGATTCAAGCAGTTGTTAATTAGGTAAGGAAGAAGGTGTGAGACAAGGGAAAAGCAAACATCAGGAAATAATAGTCAGTCTTGGGGAAGATCCTAATTCCCCATCAAGGGATACACACATCCACTTTGAGCTGTTCTGCAGATACTGAAGCCCCCACCA
>NW_011476243.1:0-1062 GCF_000754665.1 Bison bison bison | reverse complement strand
TGGTACAGAGAGGGATAGCTCAAAAGATCCTGATACTGCCTCTGAGTTGAGAATCTGAAATTCACAGTCAAGGACACTAAAGCAGAAAATGCATCTATAGTCCTGGAGAGGCTGAGTGTGAGAAAGAGAGAGAATTATGCATAGCTAAGAGGATGCATCTCAAGTATACATCAAAGAACTGATCTTTGTGTGCATCTGAGGAAAACACCTGATATCTGAGAAATATCTGAGAAATTTGCTCAGATGAATTAGAGAGGATGGCTTGGTTTTCAAACTAGATCAGGAAGAGAGCCTACTCTCATTCTCTGGAAAACCTCATATTTACAGGGGCAGTGCTGTTGGTTGAATACTTTGAAAAATTTTCATTTGTTGTGGGACATGAATAGTTCTGGACTGAGAATATCCCAAGACCAGCTTCAAGACCTGTATCAGCAATGTATTTTAAAAAAATCCTCAAAGAAAACACCCAAAGGAATCAAAACAAGTATTTTGTTCAAAATTTTGTGTCTTTGCTAATGTGAGCTATTAATCTAATTATTTCCACTTGATGCCCTTGTGTCATGCTGGTGTAAGTGTTATGCTGGGTGCATAAAATGCATTAGGAAGTATATTGTTTCATTACTTCTTTGTTTTAAATTAAATTTATTTATTTTAATTAGAGGCTAATTACTTTACAATATTGTATTGTTTTTGCCATACATCAACATGAATCCACCACAGGTGTATGAAAGTGTTGTGTAACAAGTTATTTCTTGATTAGTTGTTATGTAAAATTAATTGATTTAAGTTCCATGGGAATGAACTATCTTGCAAGAGAATGTTAGGATTCTACCCCTACATATGCTGTCTACAACAGATCCACCTCAAAACAGGGGACACATACAGACTGAAAGCGAAGGGCTGGAAAAAGATTTTCCATGCAAATAGGGACCAAAAGAAAGCAGGAGTAACAATACTCGTATCAGATAAAATAGACTTTAAAACAAAGGCTGTGGAAAGAGACAAAGACGGTCACTACATAATGATCAAAGGATCAATCCAAGAAGAAGATATAACAATTAT
>NW_011476242.1:30027-34247 GCF_000754665.1 Bison bison bison | reverse complement strand
AAGGGACACAACTGAGTGACTGAACTGTCCAATTTTCCCAGCACCACTTATTGAAGAGACTGTGCTTTCTCCATTGTGTATTCTTGCTTCCTTTGTCTTAAATTAGTTGACCCTAAGTGTGTGGGTTTATTTCTGGGCTCTCTATGCTGCTCCATTGATCTATGTGTCTGTTTGGGTGCCAATATCATACTCTTTTCCCTTGGGCTTCCCTTGTGGCTCAGCTGGTAAAGAATCTGCCTGTAATATGGGAGACTTGGGTTTGATCCCTGGGTTGGGACAATCCCCTGGAGAAGGGAAAGGCCACCCACTCTAGTATTCTGGCCTAGGGAATTCCATGGACTGTATAGTCAATGGGGTCACAAAGAGTTGGACATGGCTGAGTGACTTTCACTTCACTTTCATACTATCATTTTGATTACTATAGCTTTGTACTATGGTTGAAGTCAAGGAATGTGATTCCTCCAGCTTTGTTCTTCTTTTTCAATTTTGTTTTGACTATTTGTGTCATTTGTTTTTCCATACAAATTTTATATTTTTTTGTTCCAGTTCTGTGAAAAATTCCATTGGTAATTTGATAGGCATTGCATTGAATCTGTAGATTGCCTTGGTATGGTCATTTTGACAATACTGATTTTTCCAACCCAAGAACATGGTATATCTTTCCATCTGTTTTGTTATCTTCAATTTCTTTCATTAGTGTCTTATAGTTTTGGGGGTACCGGTCTTTTACCTCCTTAGGTAGGTTTATTTCTAGGCATTTTAGCCTTTTTGATGCAGTGGTAAATGGGATTGTTTCCTTAATTTCCCTTTCTTATACTTTGTTAATAATGTATAGAAATGCAGCAGATTTTTGTACATTAAGTTCATATCCTGAAACTTTACTGAATTCACTGATGAACTCTAATAGTTTTCTGGTAGTGTCTTTATGATTTCCTATGTATAGTATCATGTCATCTACAAATAGTGATAGTTTGACTTCTTCCTTTCCAATTTAGATTTTTTGTATTTAAAAGATTGTCTTTTTACAAAGTCAGGAATTGCTGAGGTAAAATCATAGAGGTAATGTGGATTTCCAGAAACATCATTCAGTCGTGTCTAACTCTTTGCGACGCCATGGACTATACAGTCCATGGAATTCCCCAGGCCAGAATACTGGAGTGGGTAGCTGTTCCCTCCTCCTGGGGATCTTCCCAACCCAGGGATTGAACCCAGGTCTCCCCACATTGCAGGCGGATTCTTTACCAGCTGAGCCACCAGGGAAGCCCAAGAATACTGTAGTGGGTAGCCTATCCCTTCTCCAGGAAATCTTCCTGACCCAGGGATTGAATTTGGTCTCCTGAATTGCAGGTGAATTTTTTACCAGCTGAGCTACCAGGGAAGCCCCTCCAGAAACATAGGAGAGAGAGAGTTCCTCATGCACTTTCATGCATCTAGAATCCTGCCGAGGTGAAGAAATAAGACATTTCTTTTTTGTAGGTTACAGGTGGGCTGATTCTTTAGGGCAAAAGCTGCTGCTGCAGAGCAGCTTTAGAAGGCCCATCTGAATATTGCTGGTTTATGCTGAGGCCCTACTTGCTCTTCCCTAGCCCTGGAAAGAAATCAGATTGAGTGATAGAAATGGAATGGCTGCTAAACTTATAGTCATAGTTTGTATTGTTGAATGATCTTGTGGGATGTATGATATATAGAAAATGACTTGTCTTTTAATTGCCTTTTAATAACTGTGGTAAAATAACTTTTGGCTTTTGATCATTGATTTTATAAAAAATTGCAACAACATATACAGAACAAAATTTACAGTTTTAACTCTTTTTAAGTGCAGCATTTATTTCCAGTTTTTTTTTAAGGAATCTCCACACTGTTCTCCATAGTGGCTGTACTAGTTTGCATTCCCACCAACAGTGTAAGAGGGTTCCCTTTTCTCCACACCCTCTCCAGCATTTACTGCTTGTAGACTTTTGGATCGCAGCCATTCTGACTGGTGTGAAATGGTACCTTATAGTGGTTTTGATTTGCATTTCTCTGATAATGAGTCATGTTGAGCATCTTTTCATGTGTTTGTTAGCCATCTGTATGTCTTCTTTGGAGAAATATCTATTTAGTTCTTTGGCCCATTTTTTGATTGGGTCATTTATTTTTCTGGAGTATGGGGCCATGGTGGTTAAAAGATTTACAGTTAACCCAAAAGGACAAGATTCACTTCTTTTCTTTGTAGATTTCCAATCCTCTGATATTCCAAGTCACCTTTTATTAGCCCCTCAATATGACTCAATAAGACAAAAGTTTTTCTTATGAGAATTCAGGCTTCTAGAGTTTTTCTTTTTTCTATGTTTATAGAGCAAGTACTTTGTATGTCTTTTGGCATTTGGGAATTTTCTCTTCATTTCCTTATTTTTTTCTTTGGGAGTATTAATGTGTCTCTAATTGACATATAAGAGCTCTTTATGTGTGTAGGATATTATACTTGTTTGACACAGCATTCAAGTATTTTTTCCAAGTTTCTCATTTGCTGTTTATTTTGGTTCACACACTTTTTGAAATACAATAATTTGATATCTTTTTTTTTTTTTTTGCAGACAAAGATATAAATCTTTTTCTTTTTGCCTAATTTCTTATTCGACATTCTCCTGAAGAGCTTCAGGATGTCCATGAATCTTTCAGAAATGTATCTTAAATTAGATGTACATATAAGAGTATAAAATATACAAATAAAGTAGGTTCAATTTCCCTTTTATGGATTCTTATATACTTTGGTGTGTAGTTTTCTTTTCCAGTATAGTATAAGTTGGGTAGTAAGATAATCCTTCTCTACGTAAACATTTCCAAGCTGTTTTAAAGAGCACTGGCAATTACAAAGAAGTTACAGATTTGAATTGCAGAATTAGAGTGCAAGCAACTAATTAATAAAAAAGATTTAGAAGATAAAAAAAAATAAGTGCAGCATTTAGTGACATCAGGTACATTCACATTGTTGGGGAGTTATCACCATTATGCATCTCCAGAACATTTTTATCTTCCCCAAATCTACAACCATTAAAAAATAAGTTTCTACTCCCCTCCCTTCACCACCATCACCATTCTACTTCTCTTTCTGAATGTCACTACTCCAGATGCCTCATATATATAAGTGAAAACATATAATGTCCGGATTATGTCACCTAGATTAGTGTTTTCAAGGTTTATCCATGTTGTATCAGGTGTAAGAATTTAATTCCTTTTTAAGACTGAATGATATTTAATGATAGGTATGTACAAATAGCTGTGAAAAGAAGAGAAGTGAAAAGTAAAGGAGAGATATAAGCATCTGAGTGCAGAGTTCCAAAGAATAGCAAGGAGAGATAAGGAAGCCTTCCTTAGTGATCAATGCAAAGAAATAGAGGAAAACAACAGAATGGGAAAGACTAGAGATCACTTCAAGAAAGTTAGAGATATCACGGGAACATTTCATGCAAAGATGGGCTCGATAAAGGACAGAAATGGTATGGACATAACAGAAGCACAAGATATTAAGAAGTGGTGCCAAGAATACACAGAAGAACTGCACAAAAAAGGTCTTCATGACCAAGATAATCACGATGCTGTGATCACTCACCTAGAGCCAGACATCCTGGAATGTGAAGTCAAGTGGGCCTTAGAAAGCATCACTACGAACAAAGCTAGTGGAGGTGATGGGATTTCAGTTGAGCTATTTCAAATCCTGAAAGATGATGCTGTGAAAGTGCTGCACTCAATATGCCAGCAAGTTTGGAAAATTCAGCAGTGACCACAGTACTGGGAAAGGTCAGTTTTCATTCCAGTTCCAAAGAAAGGCAATGCCAAAGAATGCTCAAACTACCGCACAATTGTACTCATCTCACACGCTAGTAAAGTAATGCTCAAAATTCTCCAAGCCAGGCTTCAGCAATACATGAACCGTGAACTTCCACATGTTCAAGCTGGTTTTAGAAAAGGCAGAGGAACCAGAGACCAAATTGCCAACATTCACTGGATCATGGAAAAACCAAGAGAGTTCCAGAAAAACATCTATTTCTGCTTTATTGGTTATGCCAAAGCCTTTGACTGTGTGGATCACAATAAACTGTGAAAAATTCTGAAAGAGATGGGAATACCAGACCACCTGATCTGCCTCTTGAGAAATTTGTATGCAGGTCAGGAAGCAACAGTTAGAACTGGACATGGAACAACAGACTGGCTCCAAATAGGAAAAGGAGTATGTCAAG
>NW_011476242.1:23519-29715 GCF_000754665.1 Bison bison bison | reverse complement strand
AAAAGCAGAGACATTACTTTGCCAACAAAGGTCTGTCTAGTCAAGGCTATGGTTTTTCCCGTAGTCATGTATGGATGTGAGAGTTGGACTGTGAAGAAAACTGAGCACTGAAGAATTGATGCTTTTGAACTGTGGTATTAGAGAAGACTTTTGAGAGTCCTTTGGACTGCAAGGAGATCCAACCAGTCCATTCTAAAGGAGATCAGTCCTGGGTAATCTTTGGAAGGAATGATGCTAAAGCTGAAACTCCAGTACTTTGGCCACCTCATGGAAGAGTTGACTCATTGGAAAAGACTGTGATGCTGAGAGGGATTGGGGGCAGGAGGAGAAGGGGACGACAGAGGATGAGATGGCTGGATGGCATCACCGACTCGCTGGACGTGAATTTTAGTGAACTCCGGGAGGTGGTGATTAACAGGGAGGCCTGGTGTGCTGCAATTCATGAGGTCACAAAGAGTCGGGCACGACTGAGCAACTGAACTGAACTGAACTGAACTGATGTACAATATTTTGTGTATTCATCTGTTAATAAACATATGGGTTGTTTTCCTCTTATATCTATTGTGAATAGTGCTGCAATGAACATAGGTAAACAAATATCTGTTCAAGGTTGTGCTTTCAGTTCTTTTGTGTACATTCCCAGTAGTGGAAATGTTGTGCTATATACTAATCTTATTTTTAATTTTTTGAGAAACTACCATACCGTCTTCCATCATGGCTACATAATTTTATATTTTCTACTTGATCACTGATTTTTCTCTTTAACTTGAGAACTAAATGAAAACTTTTCATGAATTCTGACATTTTGTTTGGATCCGTGGCTCCAGTTGGTGGTCCACTGAAACATCTCACAGTGGTCACTTCAGATTTCTGATCTCTAGGGCATATTTTGGAACTTTTTTTTTTTTTGCCAAATAAAGGAATCGTGTAAAACAAGCTATTTTTTGTAAAGTCAGGCATTAAAGGACATAAATTCCTCACCAGAATATTATTTTGAACATTATTCTCTGCTCATTTTATTGTATATTATTTTAAAACATTTTTAAAAGAATTTAATAAGTATTTATTTTTGTCTGTGCTGGGCCTTTGTTGCTTCGTATGGGCTTTCTCTTGTTGTTTCTCTTCTTGAGGGCTGCTCTCTAATTGCAATGTGCAGATGGTTTCTCTTATTGTGGAGATGGCTTCTCTTATTGCAGAACATAGGCTGTAGGGTGCTCAGGCCCAGTAATTGTGGTGCACAGGCTTAGTTGCCCTGAAGCATGTGGGATCTTTCCAGATAAGGAATCAAAGCTGTGTCCCCTGCACTGGCAGCAGATGCTTTACTATGGAACCACCAGGGAAGTCCTCCACTTATATTGGAATGAGGAAACTAAGGTCAAAGTTCTTAAATGATTTCTCATATGGTATTAATGATTGATTCCAAATTCCCTAATTTATAGTCCAAGTCCTCTAATTTCTTGCTTTAAGGCAGTTTCTCCACTCTCATCTAGTTAGGCTCAAATTTACTTTATTTTGCTCTTAAGTCTAAACCTCGGAGAAGGCAATGGCACCCCACTCCAGTACTTTTGCCTAGAAAATCCCATGGATGGAGCAGCCTGGTAGGCTGCAGCCCATGGGGTCGCTAGAGTCGGACACGACTGAGTGACTTCACTTTCACTTTTCACTTTCATGCATTGGAGAAGGAAATGGCAACCCACTCCAGTGTTCTTGCCTGGAGAATCCCAGGGACGGGAAGCCTGGTGGGCTGCTGTCTATGGGTCACACAGAGTCAGACACGATTGAAGCGACTTAGCAGTAGCAGCAAGTCTAAAACTATATCCTTTACACTCTGGGCAGAAACAGGGTGAGGGATTTTGTTTCTACCTCCTACTCCTCCCTTTGCTGTCCTTGTGGGTGGGGCTTCTGCCACATTAAGGAGATAAAGGGTGAACATGAGTCCCTAGAGCCCTGCTGTCATGGGTTATCCTGCTCATCCTGATACCATGCATGACCCCAAGAAAGTGTGATCCACTTTGCTATGTTTTAAGTATGAATTTGTATCAACACAGAAATCCAATTCTCTGTTTCCCTCTTATTTCAGACACTTCGCCTGAGTAACTTGGCCATAGGGAAGACCACCACAGGCCAGATAGTCAACCTGGTGTCCAACGATGTGAATAGGTTTGACTGGGTAAGTGCCCAGGGGATCCTCTTTCATTTCTCACTGGGTTCAGCCTTTTGGGAGCCAAGTGCCAGGGTTTGGTGTCAGCCAGGGTTCTGTTGAGAACCTAAGATAAGGGTTGTCATTATCCAGGTTTCATCTCTTCTATGTGCAACTTACATGTAAAAATATGTATTGTCCTGTGGATTAGAATTTTGTTTTTCTAATACTAGATAGGCAGCAGTGTTCTATCCCAGCTCGGTTAGCTTTAGTTTCCCTAAAGGTCCTCCTGGTGTAGTCCTTCTTGGCACATGCTGTCAGTGTTGCTGAACTGTCTTCCTCCTCCTCTGGATGATGAAGGCTTGGTGGGCAGGGATTGTTATTTCCCCTGTGCCCTGTTCAGTGCTGCTGCACAGGGAGCCTGTGAGGAATATGCCAAGTAGGTGGTCTCCAGACAGACTCAACTTCCTCTCAGCTGTCCATCCCCCACTCTTTCTTTTTTTTTTTTACATGTACCTTATGACTATTCAATATTTGTTTCTACTGTTTCCCCATCAATTTGCCATGAAGTGATGGGACCAGATGCCAAGATCTTAGTTTTCTGAATGTTGAGTTTTAAGCCAAATTTTTCACTTTCATCAAGAGGCTCTTTAGTTCTTGTTTGCTTTCTCCTTAATTGTGGTATCATCTGCATATCTGAGGTTATTGATATTTCTCCTGGAAATCTTGATTCAAGCTTGTGCTTCATCCAATCCAGCATTTGTCATGAGGTACTCTATATATTTTTGGGCTCCAAAATCACTGCAGATGGTGACTGCAACCATGAAATTAAAAGGTGCTTGTTCTTTGAAATAAAAGTTATGACCAAACTAGACAGCATATTAAAAGGCAGAGACATTATTTTGCCAACAAAGGTCCATCTAGTCAAGGCTATGGTTTTTCCAGTAGTCATTTATAGATGTGAGAGTTGGACTATAAAGAAAGCTGAGTGCCAAAGAATTGATGCTTTTGAATTGTGGTGATTGAGAAGACTCTTGAGAGTCCCATGGACCGCAAGGAGATCCAACCAGTCCATCCTAAAGGAAATCAGTCCTGAATATTCACTGGAAGGACTGATGCTGAAATTCTAATACTTTGGCCACCTGATGGGAAGAACAAACTCATTTGAAAAGACCGTGATGCTGGGAAAGATTGAAGGCAGGAGGAGAAGGGGACAACAGAGGATGAGATGGTTGGATGGCATCACCGACTCAATGGAGATGAGTGTGAGAAAACTCCAGGAGTTGATGATGGACAGGGAGGCCTGGCCTTCTGCAGTGCATGGGGTTGCAAAGAGCTGGACATGACTGAGTGACTGAACTGAACTGAATGTAGTACTAGGATGCAATCTCAAAAACGACAGAATGATCTCCATTCATTTCCAAGGCAAACCATTCAATATCACAGTAATCCAAGTCTATGCCCCGACCAGTAATGCTGAAGAAGCTGAAGCTGAATGGTTCTATGAAGACACAAAAATTTCTAGAACTAACATCCAAAAAAGGTGTCCTTTTCTTTTTCTTTTTTTTTTCTTCAGGTTTTAAATTTTATTTTATTTTTAAACTTTACAATATTGTATTAGTTTTGCCAAATATCAAAATGAATCCGCCACAGGTATACCCGCGTTCCCCATCCTGAACCCTCCTCCCTCCTCCCTCCACTACCCTCCCTCTGGGTGTCCTTTTCATTATAGGAGACTAGAATGCAAGAGTAGGAAGTCAAGAAACACCTGGAGTAACAGGCAAATTTCGCCTTGGAGTACAAAATGAAGCAGGGCAAAGGCTAATAGAGTTTTGCCAAGACAACACACTGGTCATAGCAAACACCCTCTTTCAACAACGCAAGAGAAGATTCTACACATGGACATCACCAGATGGTCAATACCGAAATCAGATTGATTATATTCTATGCAGCTAAAGATGGAGAAGCTCTATACAGTCAGCAAAAACAAGGCCAGGAGCTGACTGTGGCTCAGATCATGAACTCCTTATTGCCAAATTCAGACTTAAATTGAAAAAAGTGGGGAAAACGACTAGGCCATTCAGGTGTGACCTAAATCTAATCCCTTATGATTATATAGTGGAAGTGACAAATAGATTCAAAGGGTTAGATCTGATAGAGTGCCTGAAGAACTGTGGACAGAGGTTTGTGACATTATACAGGAGGCAGTGAAGACCATCTGCAAGAAAAAGAAGTGCAAAAATGCAGAATGGTTGTCTGATGAGGCCTTACAAATAGCTGAGAAAAAGAAAAGAAGCTAAAGGCAAAGGAGAAAAGGAAAGATATACCCATATGAATGCAGAGATCCAAAGAAGAGAAAGGAGAGATAAGAAAGCCTGCCTCAGCAGTCAATGCAAGGAAATAGAGGAAAACAGTATAGACTGGGAAAGACTATAGATCTCTTCAAGAAAATTAGAGATCCCAAGGGAACATTTCATGCAAAGATGGGCACAATAAAGGACAGAAATGGTATGGACTTAACAGAAACAGAAGATATTAAGAAGAGATGACAGGAATACACAGAAGAACTATACAAAAAAGATCTTCATGATCCGGTTAACCACGATGGTGTGATCACTCACCTAGAGCCAGACATCCTGGAATGTGAAGCCAAGTGGACCTTATGAAGAATCACTACAAACAAAGCTAGTGGAGGTGATGGAATTCCAGTTGAGCTATTTTAAATCCTAAAAGCTGATGCTGCGAAAGTGCTGCTCTCAATATGCCAGCAAATATGGAAAACTGAGAAGTGGCCACAGGACTGAAAAAAGGGTTTTCATTCCAATCCCAAAGAAAGGCAATGGCAAAAAATGTTCCAGCTACTGCACAATTGCACTCATCTCACACCCTAGCAAAGTAATGTTCAAAATTCTCCAAACCAAGCTCCAACAGTACGTGAACCATGAATTTCCAGATGTTTAAGATGAATTCAGAAAAGGCAGATGAACCAGAGATCAAATTGCCAACATCCGTTGGATCATAGAAAAAGGATGAGATTTCCAGGAAAGTATCTACTTTTGCTTTATTAACTATGCCAAAGCCTTTCACTGTTTGGATAACAACAAATTGTGGAAAATTCTTAAAGAGATAGGAATACCAGACCACCTTACCTGCCTCCTGAGAAATCTCTGTGCAGGTCAAAAAGCAACAGTTCAAACTGGACATGAAACAACAGATTGGTTCCAACTGGGAAAGGAGTACGTCAAGGCTGTATATTGTCACCCTGGTTATTTAACTTATATGCAGAGTACATCAGGCAAAATGCCAGGCTGGATGAAGCACAAGTTGAAATCAAGACTTCAGGGAGAAATATCAATAACCTCAAATATGCAGATGATAGCACCCTTATGGCAGAAAGTGAAGAAGAACTAAAGAGCCTCTCAATGAAAGTGAGAGAGTGAAAAAGTTGCCTTAAAACTCAACATTCAAAAAACAAAGATCATGATATCCTGTCCCATCACTTCATGGCAAATAGACGGGGTAACAATGGAAACAGTGACAGACTTTATTTTCTTGGGCTCCAAAATCACTGCAGATTGTGACTGCAGCCATAAAATTAAAAAAACACTTGCTCCTTGGAAGAAAAGCTATAACCAACCTAAACAGCTTATTAAAAAGCAGAGACATTACTTTACCAACAAAGGACAGTCTAGTCAAAGCTATGGTTTTTCCAGCAGTCATGTATGGATGTGAGAGTTGGACTATCAAAAAGCTGAGCCCCGAAGAATTGATGCTTTTGAACTGTGGTGTTGGAGAAGACTTTTGAGAGTCCCTTGGACTGCGAGGAGATCCAACCAGTCAATCCTAAAGGAAATCAGTCCTGAATATTCATTAGAACTGCTGATGCTGAAGCTGAAACTCCAGTTTTTTGGCTACCTGATGGGAAGAACTGACTCATTTGAAAAGACTGTGATGCTGGGAAAGATTGAAGGTGGGAGGAGAAGGGGATGTCAGAGGATGGGATGGTTGGAGGCATCACAGACTCAATGAACATGAGCTTGAGCAAGCTCTGGTAGT
>NW_011476242.1:13241-23419 GCF_000754665.1 Bison bison bison | reverse complement strand
CCACAAGGTTTTTTTTTTTTTTTTTTTTCCCTCTTGCCCTTCAAGAGTCTGTTTCCCTAGTCCTGTGTAAATTTTGGTGGCCTTATGGTGGAGTTAATGGCAACCTCCTCCAAGAGGGCTTATGCCATACCCAGGTCTGCTGCACCCAGAGCCCCTGCCCCTGTGGCAGGCCACTGCTGACCTGTACCTCCACAGAAGACATTCAAACAGGCAGGTCTGGCTGGTCTGGCTCAGTCTCTGTAGGATCTCCTGGTGTGCACAAGATTTTGATGGCCATAGTACTGGAAAAGGTCAGTTTTCATTCCAATCCCAAAGAAACTCAATACCAAAAAATGTTCAAACTATCACACAGTTGCACTCATCTCATACACTAACAAACTAATGTTCAAAATTCTCCAAGCCATGCTTCAACAGTATGTGAACAGTTAACTTCCAGAAGTTCAAGCTGGATTTAGAAAAGGCAGAGGAACCAAATTGCCAACATCCGTTGGATCATAGAAAATGCAAGAGAAACATCTACTTCTGCCTTATTGACTATCCCAAAGCCTTTGACTGTGTGAATCACAACAAACTGTGGAAAGTTCTTCAGGAGATGGGAATACCAGACCACCTGACCTGCCTCCTGAGAAATTTATATGCAAGTCAAAAAGAAAGTTAGAACTGGACATGGAACAATAGACTGGTTCCAAATAGGGAAAGGAGTGTGTCAAGGCTGTATGTTGTCACCCTGCTTATTTAACTTATATGCAGAGTACATCAAGCGAAATGCTGGGCTGGATGAAGCACAAGCTGGAATCAATCTCCTGTTGCCAGGAGAAACAGCAATAACCTCAGATATGCAGATGACACCACCCTTATGGCAGAAAGTGAAGAAGAACTAAAGAGCCTCTTGATGAAAGTGAAAGAGGAGAGTGAAAAAGTTGCCTTAAAACACAACATTCATAAAATGAAGATCATGACACCTGGTCCCATCACTTCATGGCAAATAGACAGGGTAACAATGGAAACGTTGACAGACTTTATTTTCTTGGTCTCCCAAATCACTGCAGATGGTGACTGCAGCCATTAAATTAAAAGACACTTGCTCCTTGGAAGAAAAGCTATGACCAACCAAGACAGTGTATTAAAAAGCAGAGACATCAAAGGACCTTTTCTGACAAAGGTCCTTGTAGTCAAAGCTATGGATTTTCCAGTAGTCATGTATGGATGTGAGAATTGGACTATGAAGAAAGCTGAGTGCAAAGAATTAATGTTTTCAAACTGTAGTGCTGGAGAAAACTTCTTAGAATCCCTTGAATAGCAAGGAGATAAAGCCAGTCAATCCTAAAGGAAATCAGTCCTGAATACTCATTGGAAGGACTGATATTGAAGCTGAAACTCCAATACTTTGGCCACCTGATGGGAAGAACTGAATCATTGGAAAAGACACTGATGCTGGGAAAGATTGAAGGTGGGAGGAGAAGGGGATGACAGAGGATGAGAAGGTTGGATGGCATCACCGACTCAACAGACATGAATTTGAGTAAACCCCGGGAGTTGGTGATGGACAGGGAGGCCTGGCAAGCTGCAGTCCATGGGGTCGCAAAGAGTGGGACACCACTGAACGACTGAACTGGACAGAGATCTCTTCAAGAAAATTGGAAATACCAAGGGAACATTTCACGGAAAGATGAGCACAATAATCGATAGAAATGGCATGGACCTAACAGAAGCAAAACATATTAAGAAGTGGTGGCAAGAATACACACAGAAGAACTGTAAAAAGATCTCCACGACCCAGATAAACATGATAGCATGATCACTTACCTCGAGCCAGACATCCTGGAGTACGAAGTCAAGTGTGCCTTAGGAAGTATTACTACCAACAAAGCTAGTGGGCATGATGGAATTCCAGTTGAGCTATTTTAAATCCTAAAAAATGATGCTGTTAAAGTACTCCACACAAAATGCCAGCAAACTTGGAAAACTAATCATGACCACAGGACTGGAAAAGGTCAGTTTTCATCCCAATCCCAAAGAAAGGCAGTGTCAAAGAATGTTCCAAGTACCACACAATTGCACTCATTTCACATGCTAGCAAGGTAATGCTCAAAATCTTTTAAACTAGGCTCCAACAGTATGGGAACAGAGAAATTCCAGATGTATAAGCTGGATTTAGAAAAGGCAGAGGAATCATAGATCAAATTGCCAACATTCCTTGGGTCATAGAAAAAGGAAGGGAATTCCAGAAGAACATCTACTTCTGCTTCATTAACTATGCTAAAGCCTTTCACTGTGTGGATCACAATAAAATGTGGGAAATTCTTTAAAAGATGGGAATACTAGACCACCTACCTGCCTCCCAAGAAACCTGTAGGCAGGTCAAGAAGGAAGAGTTAGAACTGTACATAGAATAACAGACTGTTTCCAAATGAGGAAAGGAATATGTCAGGGCTGTATATTGTCACCCTGATTATTCAGCTTTCATACAGAGTACATCATGCAGAATCCTGGGCTGGGTGAAGCTCAAGCTGGAATCAAGATTGCTGGGAGAAATATCAATAACCTGAGATGTGCAAATGACACCACTCTAATGGCTGAAAGCAAAGAGGAAATAAAAAGCCTCTTGATGAAGGTGAAAGAGGAGAGTTAAAAAGCTGACTTAAAATTCAACATTCAACAGACTAAGATCATGGCATCCAGTCCCATCAGTTCATGGCAAATAGATGGGAAAACAATGGAAACAGTGGCTCACTTTATTTTCTTGGGCACCCAAATCACTGTAGATGGTAACTGTAGCCATGAAATTAAAAGATGCTTTTTCCTTGGGAAAAAAAAATGTTATAACAAACCTAGATAGCCTATTAACAAGGAGAGACATCACTTTTCTGACAAAGATCCATGTAGTGAAAGCTATGGTTTTTTTCACTAGTCTTATATAGATATGAGAGTTGGACCATATCATGAAGTCTGAGCGCCAAAGAATTAATGCTATCAAACTGTGGTGCTGGATAAAACTCCTGAGAGTCCCTTGGATAGGAAGGAGATCAAACCAGTCAATCCTAAAGGAAATCAACCATGAACATTCATTGAATTGACTGATGGTGAAGCCAAAGCTTTAATCCTTTGGCCACATGATGTGAAGAGTTGACTCACTGGAAAAGACCCTGATGCTGGGAAAGATTGAGGGGCAGGAGCAGAAGTGGACAAGAGAGGATGAGATGGTTGGATGGCATCACTGTCTCAATGTACATGAGTTTGAGCAAGCTCCTGGAGATGGTGAATGACAGGGAAGCCTGGTGTGCTGCAGTCCATGGGGTCACAAAGAGTCGGAAATGACTAAGTGATGAACAACAGCAACTTCTCTTTCAGTTACTCATCCATCAGACATGAAGTCAGGTACCTCTTCAGTTTCAGGGATAAATAAGGCTTAATTTCTTCCCTAGAGAAGTCAAAGCCCATCAGGGAGGTAAATACACAACTCATTACTGGAGGGAGTGGTAGGTACCATAATGTAGACTTTCCTGGGGTTGCAGGGAGCCCCAGGGAAAAAGGCGTCTAAATTTTGGAATGGAGAGAGAGTTTAGGGATACCCTGAGATCATCTTCATTGTTGACAAAATCAACATTTTCCTTCCAGTGTGCCTGTCTGCTTCTCCCTGGACATCCCTGAACCCAGCCTTGTGCTGCCCCAGAACAGCATCATCTGGGGAGGATGCTTCGATTTCTGCTTCAGCAGGTTTAAAACCCACTGAGATCATTTCTCGGAGAAGGCAATGGCACCCCACTCCAGTACTGTTGCCTGGAAAATCCCATGGATGGAGCAGCCTGGTAGGCTGTAGTCCATGGGGTCGCTAAGAGTCAGACATGACTGAGCGACTTCCCTTTCACTTTTCACTTTCATGCATTGGAGAAGGAAATGGCAACCCACTCCAGTGTTCTTGCCTGGAGAATCCCAGGGAGGGGGGAGCCTGGTGGGCTTCCGTCTATGGGGTCGCACAGAGTTGGACAGGACTGAAGCAACTTAGCAGCAGCAGCAGCAGCAGCAGAGATCATTTGTATTTAGGTTCCTGTCTCTTCCTTCAGAGCAGATTGTTTCTAAATTGTGTGTTTATGGTTTTGCCTTTATACAGTTCTAAGAAGACTTTGTCTTTTTCTTTTAAGGTAACAATATGCTTGCACAGCCTGTGGATTGGGCCACTTATGGCTATCACAGTAATCATCCTGCTCTGGATGGAAATAGGAATATCATCTCTTGCCGGGATGGCACTCCTTATTATTTTGATGCTTTTGCAAAGCTTCTCTGGGAAGTTGTTTTTATCACTCCGGTAAGAGAAACACTGGTTTAAAAAAATAGATGATATGTACTTGGTGAATCCACAGTCTACTCTATGCTTTTGTTAAAACAACAACAACCACCTTCTCTGATCTCTTTTTTTGCATGTGTTATAGACCCTTCAGGCTTAGCTACTGGAGACTCCATCCTTAAACCAAAGACTGATCTTGAAAGGGGAAAGGTGAAGCCATTTTCTGGCTCTTCCTGGAATTGCACTTGAATAAGTATAGTGTCTGTAAGCAGAATTTACCTAAGTCCAAGTTATTTAAACATTATTAAATAGTAATCATCCTATAGGCCCAATTCAAGCTGTGTATATTTTTGGTATGTTTGTATTAGGATCATTTTCAGTTATTTAAGTTCATGTCTTGTTTTTAATTCACTGTTTGCATTAAGTTATCAGAACTCCAAGGGCATAAAGACATAAATTTATAAAGCCCCATAGTATCAGCAGCTCATGTGATAAGAGTATCTAGTGATGAAGGGTCTAATGGTGATGAATTAGACTTGAAATATATGTCAGGGGATTGGAGCTGTGTTGTTGTTCAGATTGTCAGGTGATGGAGATGTTGTACTGTTTGAAGCACATTGAGCTCTTTTCCTTTCTTTTTTTGGTGACTTTATGCATGTTATTTTTCTCTACTTGGAATTTCATTTCTTATGGTTACCACAGAAAGATGTTCCTTATCCTTTGAAGCCCTGTTTGAGTGCTACCAGGTCTCTGAAGCTTTTCTTGCTCTCCTTTCCCAGTGGAATTCACAGCCCCATCTTTTCTGATCCTCAGCACTTTAATCCTATTTTATTAAAGCACTATGTCTTTCCATTAGATTTGGGTGTCTTCTGCCTTCCCTACCTGACCACAACCTCCCTGGGCAGGTGGTTTGTACCTGACTTACTTCAGGTCTTCCTTAGCCAATACTGCAAGTTCTCCAAGTTACTTGTTGAATTGGGCTGAATGGTTGACTTCCTAACTGAAGTCTTTCTCCATTTGTACTTTGAGTAGGACCTGCCTGCATTGTCAGCTTAGGAGAGCTGTAGGAAATCATTTGATCCCTGGTCTCTGACTGTGCCACTGCTGCTGTCGGTAAGGAAATTTTGGCTGTGATCACTAAGGCTCATCTCTCATGTGTGTTCCCATAGGAGTAAGATTGCAGCTTTCACAGACACCAGGCTCAGGACCATGAATGAAGTTATAACTGGCATCAGAACAATAAAAATGTATGCTTGGGAAAAGTCATTTGCAGAGCTTATTACCAGATTGAGAAGGTAACTTTCTGTATATGTCAAACCACAGTTCATACCTTTTTATTTCCTGTTTTTACTGAATGGTTTAAAAGTATTACTGTTCTTTTACTTACCATCCTCCTAAAAGAAAAATATATACACTTCTTTCTTATATAGAAATGAAATTTCACATATTAATACCCCAAAACTCAAGAAAGCAATGATCTTAAGACGTTAGTATTTGAGTTGATGACATTTAAACTAAAACTACAATGTATGTTAACATAGAACAAAAGGGAAGATTGTAGAGATTGGGTATATTTGTATTGGGCCAAACTTTATGAATCAGTATTTTTTATTCCAAACAGAGCCATGAAAATACCATTCCTTTTGAATTTGCTTTAGGTTTATAGAAATTTTGTCCATCTTTCATTTAAATAGCTGATGAGTGTTTATACTCCAGCACAAGGTATTCATAATTCTCTGGATGCATCCTGTTACCTTTCACCTTTGCACCTTTGTGAGGGCCCCTCCCTCTGCTGGGAATACACTCTCTCATCCTTCTTCTCTGGCTTCCACCAGCCCTGACTGACTCCCACTCATCTTCTCAGGGCCCATGTATGTATGAATTGCCCTGACTTTACTGCTCTGGGTTACACATCTCTGCTTTGTGCTCCCATGGGGGCCATGCTGGCTGCCTCTCTCTAATGTCTTGGTGGACATGTGAAATTTTAGTTCCCTGACTAGGGATCAAACCATGGATGCTGTGCTAAAAGCACAGAGTCTTAACCACTGGGTAACCCATCTTCTTTTTTAAGTTCATGAACTCCTGGAAGGGACAAGTTCTCTCTCTCTGTCATCCTCAAGGTACCCTGCACAGGACTTGTGATTATGAATGCTTGTTGAATGAATGTTCAAACTCAAGTGTTATTGACCCAAAATGTTTAAAAGTGTGACATTAAGCCTCCATTTACTTGGGAGAGTGAAGTGGTAATGAAATGTGTGGTCCTTGGGTCAGGGCAGAGCCCCAAGTGTGCATTGTATAGTGTCTCCATGATGTGAGGGATGGTTTATCTTAATCTGTGTCTACTCCCTAGAAAGGGGCCACTCACACAGGGCACTTGAATTCATAGCTTGGATGTTGATGCTTCTTTTAAAATCTATTTCCTTCTCTCTTTTACAGGAAGGAAATTTCCAAGATTCTGAGAAGTTCCTACCTTTATGGAATGCATTTTATATTCTTTGACACTGCAATCAGAGTCATCCTTTTTGTCACCTTTACCACCTATGTGCTTCTTGGCAACACAATCACAGTTAACCAAGTGTTTTTGGCCATAACACTGTACCAAGTTGTGCAGTTTACAGGCCTCCTCCTCTTCCCCATGGCCATCGAGAATGTAGCAGAAACAGTCGCTAGTGTCCAAAGAATCAAGGTATGGTGACAGATAACTTTTTAAAGTTTTAGGTAGATTTTAGGTAAAATGGTTCCTTTTATTTGGTGTCACTGTGTGCCAGTTAGATGAGATTTAATGCTTTTGGGTATAGCTGGTAGATGTTCCAAAATGTCATACATATTCCCCTCTCTTCTTTGGTAGAATACATTACAAATAATGTAAGATCACTGCTCATTTATGAGCAGCAGTAGCAGAGGCACAGGGTTCTTGATGTACAAGTGATGGCTGCAGGGCAACTAAAATGTCTAAAAGCAAAAGAAGTAAACAGATTGCATCTCCTGTGTTAACTTTAATGACTAGCAACTGTGTTCAGTCCTGGGGTGAATTGGATTCCTCTCTGAGTCTGGAGGGAAAGAATTTGATGAGAGGTCTTGCCCCTTGGACAGGAAGAGTGGCCTCATATTCACTTAATTCATTCTTTAAAAATGGTTTCTTTCCTCCACAGATGGTTTGCTTGTTGATTTCTAAACATGCCTTTTGGATCTGACTTGTCCTCTTTACCCTTACTCTTTAATCCTATCTCTAGTTGGCTACTTCCTTTCAAATTTCTGATTTCCACCATACCCACTGTCTCCTTTTTTTCTAACTGTCTCCTTTTTTTCTAACTGTCTCTGTATTGCCAAGGGCAAATAATTTACATCACCAAAATAAGAGCCCGACATACAGTAGGCTCTAAAGTACTTGCATGTTTATGAGTATTTCTAAAATGAAGGTAAACTGGCTCTGTGAGCCATCCTGGTCATGACTTCGAGTGTCTGGGCTTTATAAAATATTTAATTTCTTTTGTCCTTCTCCTCAGTGATGGACAGCCAGTAACAGATCTAGAGTGAAGTTTGGGTGCGATTTTATTTTTGGGTCTTATCATAAAAATTGAATTTTTTTACGATGAAGTTTTTATATACTATTTAAAAAAATGATTACTCACAAAGCAGATCAGTCGTACAGGGTTAGCTCTGGTCCCCTGAGTTTTATCATTCTTTCTGATAGGGGCTTCTAGCAACACTTTTAAGGGATGGTCCATTCAGTTCAACAATTTTTTTTTTCCCCGTAACTTTTGCATCTTGAAAGAAAACACTTAGGAATATCCCTGGACCATAGTCACATTGTCAATGACAGGGTAGTGTGTCCAGATGGAGGCTTCATACATATGCTGTACTGCTGTGATTTTGTTACAGCGCTGTGATTTTGACACAGCCACTATCTTTGATCGCTGTTGCCAGGGCTCACTGTGTGGTCTGGGTACATGCAAAGTCTTACAGGTTTTCTCATTTAATCCTGACAGCAATTGAATGAGCTAAGCATGTGTCCCTGCTTTATAATTAAGGAAACAGGTTTCTGTATCAGGTGAAACAACTCACCCTTCCTCAAATAGCCTGCAAATGACATTCTAGGATTCTACCCAAAGCCTGGTTTCTTAGTAATTGTTACATTATTGTCTTCTTAGTACCTTCTGCCAAGTGGAGTAACTCCTTAAGTGTGATTTATATCAACTAGTCTCACTCTGAAGATATGCAAAGGTTCCCTGCTTCCTGAAAAATTAAAAAAATTAACTGTTAGCTCCACTGGCCATTCTGTTTGTTTCCCAGCACTCTGACAACTGAGGAAGGAGGGAGGTGGTGAGGTTGTCTCTGTGACTGCCACAGTCACCTCCACTTTGGAGTCTTGGCTCACTCTGTTGGGCCTCCTGGGTTGCCTTCTCTTTCATTAATTTAAGCAAATACTGCTGAGCCTCCAGCAGCCCCACGAGCCTCTTCCAGCACTTTCATTCACACTGATTCAGGGCTCCCATTTATGTACACAGCCAGTCCTGCGCCAGCTAGCATCATGTCGGGTGGGCTGATGTTGACTCCCTGGTAGTGTTCCAAGCCCCGTGACAGCTGACTGTGTGTCTGGTAGACTGTGTCTGATTCTTTAGTGTAGTGCCCGGACCATACTGGACATATCATGGGCATCAAATACATACTGGATTGACTGAAACAACAGTTACAGGAAATGGCTGGGAGCCTACAGAGGCCCAGGGTGGCCCAACCTGCACTAGAAGCTGGAGAAATGCAGAGGGAGGGAGCAGACTGGGGTTGGCATTCCTGGAAGATTGATCTTTGGTGTGTATGTGGTAGTGTGTTTCAACTTAGGGGAGCTGGATCTTATCAAGAGTGGAAATAGATCTGACTCTTCCCTTTGTTTTCTGTGTCTGTCTGTGCATCAAACCAGCCCAACTGGACTCAGTGGGCCTGCTCTCTAAAGAGAGGAGTTGTGGCTAGCACGGCCTGGTGTTCAATGAGACTCTGCTGGCCTGGCTCCTGGTCTGGGCTCTTGAGTCTTGTAGATAGTTAGGAACACTCAGTCTTGATTAACAAAGTTAGTCCGAAAGTCTTGCCAGCCATCATGAGATAAAAGATTAAAACCATCAGACTTTATGCTAAAATGTATCTGGAGTCCAAAGATGATCATGACACAGAATTTCCTCCTGTTTGGAGTTGGGCAGTCTTTTTTCTCTCTCTCTCTCTCTTTTTTTTTCTTATTTTCATTTTATTTATTTTTAATTGGAGGATAATTGCTTTACAATGTGTTGATTTCTGCTTAGATCATGAATCAGTCATAATTATACATATATACCCTCTTAAACCTCTGACTCTTTTCAATCCCATGGACTGTAGTCCACCAGGCTCCTCTGTCTGTGGAATTCTCCAGGCAAGAATACTGGAGTTGGTTGCCATTTCCTTTTCTGGCAGTTCTTCCCAACCCAGGGATCGAACTCAGGTCTCCCACATCGTAGGCAGATTCTTTACCATCTGAGCTACCAGGGAAGCCCTATTTTCATTTATTTATTTATTTTTAATTGGAGGATAATTACTTTACAATGTTATGTTGATTTCTGCCATGCAATGTCATGAATCAGTCATAATTATACATATATATCATCTCCCTCTTAAACCTCCCCCCCCTCCACATCCCACCCCTCTAGGTTGTCACAGAACACCAGGTGGAGCTCCCTGTGTTACACAGCAACTTCTCTCTAGCTAACTTGCTCAGTCATGTCCAACTCTTTGCAACTCCCTGGACTGTAGCCCACTAGGCTCCTCTGTCTATGGGATTCTCCAGGCAAGAATACTGGAGTGGGTTGCCATTTCCTACTCCAGGGGATCTTCCCAACCCAGGGATTGAACCCGTGTCTCCTGCATTGGC
>NW_011476242.1:12815-13141 GCF_000754665.1 Bison bison bison | reverse complement strand
GGGATGGTTGGAGGCAGTCACAGACTCAATGAACATGAGCTTGAGCAAGCTCTCATATTTGCTAATGGACATGGAAGCCTGGCATGCTTCAGTCCATGGGGTTGCAGAGTCAGACATGACTGAGTGACTGAACTGAATGAAGATGATGATGACCTCCTTCAAAAGGTCCTGTGTATGAACTGCCACAGTCAGTGTCTCCAATCCTGTAGCAGGGCACAGCCAACCCATGCCTCTGCCAGAGACTTCTGGACACTCATGGGCAAGTCTGGGTCAGTCTCTTGTGGGGTCACTGCTTTTTTTCCCTTGGTCCTTGTGCACACAAGGTT
>NW_011476242.1:9581-12715 GCF_000754665.1 Bison bison bison | reverse complement strand
TCTTTGCAACTCCCTGGACTGTAGCCTCTAGGCTCCTCTGTCTATGGGATTCTCCAGGCAAGAATACTGGAGTGGGTTGCCATTTCCTACTCCAGGGGATCTTCCCAACCCAGGGATTGAACCCGTGTCTCCTGCATTGGCAAGTTGATTCTTTACTACTGAGCCAGCTCTGTTTTACACTTGATAGTGTATATATGTCAGTGCTATTTTTCTCTCTCAACCTATGTCCCACCCTCTCCTTCCCCTGCTGTGTCCACAAGTCTGTTCTCTACATCTGCTTCTCCATTCCTTCCCTGCAAATAGATTAATCAGTATCATTTTTCTAGATTCCATATACATTAATTTATGATATTTGTTTTTCTTTTTCTGACTTACTTCTCTGTATATAACAGGCTGTAGTTTCATCCACCTCACTACAACTGACTCAAATTCATTCCTTTTTATGGAATTGCCAACATTTCTTGGATCTTACAGAAAGCAAGGCGATTCCAGAAAAACATTTATTTCTGCTTCATTGACTATGCCAAAGCCTATGACTGTATGGATCACAACAAACTGGAAAATTCTTAAAGAATTGGGAATACCAGACAATCTTACCTGTCTCCGGAGAAACCTGTATGCAGGTCAAGAAGCAACAGTTAGAACTGGACACAGAACAATGGACTGGTTCAAAATTGGGAAAGGAATACAACAAGGCTGTATATTGTCACCATGTTTATTTAACTTATATGCAGAGTACATCATGATAAATGCCAGACTGGCATTTGTGAGTTATAAACAGGAATCAAGAATGCTGGGAGAAATATCATCAACCTCAGATATGTAGATTATACTAGTCTAATGGCACAAAGCAAAGAAGAACTAAATAGCCTCTTAATGAGGGTGAAAAAAAGAGAGTGAAAAAGCTGGTTTAAAACTCAGTATTAAAAAACTAAGATCATGGCATCTGATCCCATCACTTCATGATAAACAGAAGAGGAAAAGTTCTAAGCAGTGACAGATTTTCTCTTCTTGAGCTTTAAACCACTGCAGATGGTGAATGCAACCTTGAAATTAGAAGCTTGTTTCTTGGAAGGAAAGCTATGACAAACCTAGACAGCCTATTAAAAAGGAAAGACACCATCTTGCTAACAAGATGTAAGGTCTGTATAGTCAAAGTTATGGTCCTTCTAGTAGTCTTGTATGGATATGAGAGCTGGACCATAAAGAAGGCTGAGCACCAAAGAATTGATGCTTTCAAACTGTGGTGCTGGAGAAGACACATGAAAGTTCCTTGGACAGCATGGAGATCAAACCAGTCAATCCTAAAGGAAATCAACCCTGGATATTCATAGGAAGGACTGATGTTGAAGCTGCAGCTTCAATACTTTGGCCACCTGATATGAAGAGCTAACTCAATGGAAAAGACTCTGAGGCTGGGAAAGATTGAGGACAGGAGATTAAGAGGGCAACAGAGGATAAGACGGTTGGATGACATCACTGATTCAATGGACTTGAACTTGGGCAAACTCTGGGAGATGATGAAGGACAAGAGAGCCTGGTGTGCTGCAGTCCATGGGGTTGCAAAGAGTCAGACATGACTTAGTGATGGAAAAACAACAAATATCCCATTGTATATATGTACCACAATTTCTTCATCCATTCATCTGTCATTGAATATCTAGATTGCTTCCATGTCCTGGCTATTGTAAATAATGATACAGGGAACATTGAGGTACATGTGCCTTTTTGAATTATGGTTTTTCTCAAGGTGAATGCTCAGTTGTGAATGCTGGGTCATACAGTAGTTTTATTCCTAGAACTTTAAGGACTTCCATACTCTTCTCCATAGTGGCTGTATGGATTTACATTCCCACCAACAGTGTAAGAGGGTCCCCCTTTCTCCACATCCTCTCCAGCATTTATTGTTTGAAGGTTTTTTGATGATGGCCAATCTGAGTGGTATGAGGTGGTACCTCATTTAGTTTTGATTTGCATCTTGAAAGGAAATGCAAAAAAACAAAATGGTTGTCTGGGGAGGCCTTACAAATAGCTGTGAAAAGAAGAGAAGCGAAAAGCAAAGGAGAAAAGGAAAGATATAAGCATCTGAATGCAGAGTTCCAAAGAATAGCAAGAAGAGATAAGAAAGCCTTCCTCAGTGGTCAATGCAAAGAAATAGAGGAAAACAACAGAATGGGAAAGACTAGAGATGTCTTCAAGAAAATTAGAGATACCAAGGAACATTTCATGCAAAGATGGGCTCGATAAAGGACAGAAATGGTATGAATCTAACAGAAGCAGAAGTTATTAAGAAGAGGTGGCAAGAATACACAGAAGAACTGTACAAAAAAGATCTTCATGACTCAGATAATCATGATGGTTTGATCACTAATCTAGAACCAGACATCCTGGAATGTGAGAGTCAAGTGGGTCTTAGAAAGCATCATTACGAACAAAGCTAGTGGAGGTGATGGAATTCCAGTTGAGCTCTTTCAAATCCTGAAAGATGATGCTGTGAAAGTGCTGCACTCAACATGCCAACAAATTTGGAAAACTCAGCAGTGGCCACAGGACTGGAAAAGGTCAGTTTTGATTCCAATCCCAAAGAAAGGCAATTCCCGAGAATGCTCAAACTATCGCACAATTGCACTCATCTCACATGCTAGTAAAGTAATGCTCAAAATTCTCCAAGCTAGGCTTCAGCAACACATGAACCGTGAACTTCCTGATGTTCAAGCTGGTTTTAGAAAAGGCAGAGGGACCAGAGATCAAATTGCCAACATCCGCTGGATCATGGAAAAAGCAAGAGAGTTCCAGAAAAATATATACTTCTGCTTTATTGACTATGCCAAAGTCTTTGACTGTGGATCACAATAGACTGTGGAAAATTCTTCAAGAGAAGGGAATACCAGACCACCTGACCCGCCTCTTGAGAAATCTGTATGCAGGTCAGGAAGCAACAGTTAGAACTGGACATGGAACAACAGACTGGTTCCAAATAGGAAAAGGAGTACGTCAAGGCTGTATATTGTCACCCTGCTTATTTAACTTATATGCAGAGTACATCATGAGAAACGCTGGACTGGAAGAAACACAAGCTGGAATCAAGATTGCTGGGAGAAATATCAATAACCTCAGATATGCAGATGACACCA
>NW_011476242.1:4807-9227 GCF_000754665.1 Bison bison bison | reverse complement strand
TTTCTTTGGAGAGAATGATGCTAAAGCTGAAACTCCAGTACTTTGGCCACCTCATGCGAAGAGTTGACTCATTGGAAAAGACTGGATGCTGGGAGGGATTGGGGGCAGGAGGAGAAGGGGACGACAGAGGATGAGATGGCTGGATGGCATCACTGACTCGATGGACGTGAGTCTGAGTGAACTCCGGGAGTTGGTGATGGACAGGGAGGCCTGGCGTGCTGCCATTCATGGGGTCGCAAAGAGTCGGACACGACTGAGTGACTGAACTGAACTGAACTGAACTGAGGTGGCCTCCACTGAACATAGAGTTGCCTATTCACTGGGCTGTCCAGGTTATTTCTGTAGGTACAATTTTTTTTTTTTTAACTTATTTATTTTTAAGTGAAGGATACTTGCTTTACAGTATTGCATTGGTTTCTACCAAATATCAACATGAATCAGCCGTAGGTTTACCCATGCTTCTCCCACCTGAACATCTCTCCTACATCCCTCCCAATATCACCCCTCTAGGTTGTTACCCAGCCCCTGATTAGAGTTCCCTGAGTCAGACAGCAAATTCCCATTGGCTATCTCTTTTACATATGGTAATGTATATTTCCATTTTACTCTCTCCATACATCCCTCTCCTTCCTCCCCCACTAGCCTTGTCCATAAGTCTGTTCTCTATGTCTGTGTCTTTATTGCTGCTCTGCAAATAGGTTGATCTGTATTATCTTTCTAGATTCCACATATGTGCATTAGTATTTGATATTTGTTTTTCTCTTTTTGACATAATTCATTCTGTATAATAGGCTCTAGTTCATCTACCTCATTAAAGGGAAAGGGAAGTCGTTCAGTCGTGTCCGACTCTTTGTGACCCCATGGGCTGTAGACTACCAGGCTCCTCCATCCATGGAGTTTTCCAGGCAAGAGTACTGGAGAGGGGTGCCATTTTCTTCTCCAGGGAATCTTGCCTACCCAGGGATTGAACCTGGGTCTCCCGCATTGCAGGCAGACACTTTACCATCTGAGCCATGAGGGAAGCCCATCCACCTCGTTAGGGCTGACTCAAATGCATTCCTGTTAATGGCTGAGTAATATTTCATTGTATATGTATACCACCACTTCTTTTTCTTTTTAGTTAATTTATCTATTTTAATTGGAGGCTAATTACTTTATAATATTTTAGTGGTTTTTGCCATACATTGACATGAATCAGCCATGGGTGTACATGTGTTCTCCATCCTGAACCCCCTCCCCATCCCATCCCTCAGGGTCATCCCAGTGCACCAGCCCTGAGCACCCTGCCTCATGCATTGAACTTGGAATGGTGATCTGTTTCACATATGGTAATATACGATTCGTTGCTATTCTCTCAAATCATCCCACCTTCACCTTCTCCCACAGAGTCCAAAAGTCTGTTCTTTATCTCTGTGTCTCTTTTGGTGTCTCAAATACAGGGTTATCATTACCATCTTTCCAAATATCATATATATGTGTTAGTATGCTGTATTGGTGTTTTTCTTTCTGACTACTTCACTGTGTATAATAGGCTCCAGTTTCATCCAACTCATTAGAACAGATTCAAATGCATTCTTTTTAATGGCTGAATAATATCCCATTGTATATACCTACCATGGCTTTCTTATCCATTTGTCTGCTGATAGACATCTAGGTTGTTTCCATGTCCTGCCTATTGTAAACAGTGCTGCGATGAACATTTGGGTACATGTGTCTCTTTCAATTCTGGTTTATTCTAGTTCTGTGAAAAATACCATTGGTAGCTTGATAGGGATTGCATTGAATCTGTAGATCGCTTTGGATAGCATACTCATTTTCACTATATTGATTCTTCTGATCCACAAACATTGTATATTTCTCTGTCTATTTGTGTCATCTTTGATTTCTTTCATCAGTGTTTTATAGTTTTCTATATACAGACCTTAGTTTCTTTAGGTAGATTTATTCCTAAGTATTTTATTCTTTTCATCGTAATGGTGAATGGAATTTTTGCCTTAATTTCTCTGTTTTCTCATTGTTAGTGTATAGGAATGCAAGGATTTCTCTGTGTTAATTTTATATCCTGCAACTTTACTGTATTCATTGATTAGCTCTAGTAATTTTCTGGTGGTGTCTTTAGGGTTTTCTATGTAGAGGATCATGTCATCTGCAAGCAGTGAGAGTTTTTCTTCTTTTCCAATCTGGATTCCTTTTATTTCTTTTTCTTCTCTGATTGCTGTGGCTAAAACTTCCAAAACAATGTTGAATAGCAGTGGTGAGAGTGGGCACCCTTGTCTTGTTCTTGACTTTAGGGCAAATGCTTTCAATTTTTCTCCATTTAAGATAATGTTTGCTGTGGGTTTATTAGATATGGTTTTTATTATTTTGTGGTATGTTCCTTCTATGCCTGGTTTCTGGTGGGTTTTTTTTTTTTTAATCATAAATAAATGTTGAATTTTATCAAAGGCTTTCTCTGCATCTATTGAAATAATTATATGTTTTTTATCTTTCAGTTTGTTAATGTGGTGTATCACATTGATTGATTTGTGAATATTAAAGAATCCTTGCATCCCTGGGATAAAGCCCACTGGGTTATGATATATGATCTTTTTAATATGTTGTTGGATTCTGTTTGCTAGAACTTTGTTGAGGATTTTTGCATCTATGTTTGTCAGTGATATTGGCCTGTAGTTTTCTTTTTTGTGGCATCTTTGTCTGGTTTTGGTATTAGGGTGATGGTGGCCACATAGAAAGTGTTTGGAAGTTTACCTTCCTCTTCAATTTTCTGGAAGAGTTTGAGTAGACTAGGTGTTAGCTCTTTTCTAAATTTTTGGTAGAATTCACCTGTGAAGTCATCTGGTCCTAGGCTTTTGTTTGCTGGAAGATTTTTGATTTCAGTTTCAATTTCTGTGCTTGTGATGGGTCTGTTAAGATTTTCTATTTCTTCCTGGTTCAGTTTTGGAAAGTTATACTTTTCTAAGAATTTGCCCATTTCTTCCAAGTTGCCCACTTTATTGTCATATAGTTGCTGATAGTAGTCTCTTATGATCCTTTGTATTTCTGTGTTGTCTGTTGTGATTTATCCGTTTTCACTTTTAATTTTGTTAATTTGATTCTTCTCCCTTTTTTCCTTGACGAGTCTGGCTAATGGTTTGTCTATTTTATTTATCTTCTCAGAGAACTAGCTTTTAGTTTTGTTGATTTTTGCTATAGTGTCCTTTGTTTCTTTTTCATTTATTTCTGCCCTAATTTTTATGATTTATTTCCTTCTACTAACCCTGGGGTTCGTCATTGTTTCTTTTTCTAGTTGCTTTAGGCGTAAAGTTAGGTTATTTATTTGATTTTTCTCTTGTTTCTTGAGGTAAGCTTGTATTGCTGTGAACCTTCCCCTTTGCACTGCTTTTACTGAATCCCATGGGTTTTGGGTTGTGGTGTTTTCATTTTCATTTGTTTCTATGAATATTTTTATTTCTTTTTTTAAATTTCTTCCATGATTTGTTATTCAGAAGCATGTTGTTTAGCCTCCATATATTTGTATTTTTAATAGTTTTTTTTTCCCCCCTGTAGTTGACATCTAATCTTACTGCATTGTGATCAGAAAGGATGCTTGAAATGATTTGAATTTTTTTTTTTTTTTAATTTACCAAGGCTATATTTATGGCCCAGGATGTGATCTATCCTGGAGAATGTTCTGTGTGCTCTTGAGAAAAACATGAAATTCATTGTTTTGGGGTGAAATGTCCTAAAGATATCAATTAGGTCTAACTGGCCCATTGTATCATTTAAAGTTTGTGTTTCCTTGCTAATTTTCTGTTTGGTTGATCTAACCATAGGTATGAATGGGGTATTAAAACTCCCACTATTATTGTTTACTGTTAATTTCCCCTTTATTCCTTGTTAGCATTTGTCTTACATATTGTGGTGCTCCTATGTTGGGTGTATATATATTTATAATTGTTATATCTTTTCCTTGGACTGATCCTTTATCATTATGTAGTATCCTTCTTTGTCTCTTTTCACGGCCTTTATTTCAAAGTCTATTTTATCTGATATGAATATTGCTACTCCTGCTTTCTTTTTGTCTCCATTTGCATGAAATATCTTTTTCCAGCCCTTCACATTCAGTCTGTATGTGTCCCTTGGTTTGAGGTGGGTCTCTTGTAGACAGCATATATATAGGGGTCTTTTTTTTGTATCCATTCAGCCAGTCTTTGTCTTTTTGTTGGGGCTTTCAACCTATCTACATTTAAGGTAATTATTGATAAGTATGATCCCACTGCCATTTATTTTGTTGTTTTGGGTTCGAGTTTATAAACCTTTTCTGTGTTTCCTATATAGAGAATATTCTTTAGCAGTTATTGGAGAGACGGTTTGGTGGTGCTGAATTCCCAGCTTTTGCTTGTCTGTAAAGCTTTTGAATTCTCCTTCATATTTTAATGAG
>NW_011476242.1:0-3498 GCF_000754665.1 Bison bison bison | reverse complement strand
TGTTGATCATAGAAGCCAAAGTGATAGTCACTAATTGCTGTTGTTGTCCATCGACTTTCTTGGTAATTCACTGCCAGACTATGAAGAAACAGAAAAAAAGACATATAAAAATTAACATAAAACCAGCCATTTATCCTCTGATAGTTGTCAAGTATGGAATGGGATTTAATTGAGAAACCCCATTTGCTGCTGCTTCTAGCAGATTAGATCCTTGCAAAAGGTGTAGTTTCTGAGAGAAAGTTTCCATAATCTCTTGTTGTAAATTATTAATATCCAGAGATATATTACCTTGATTTAAGAGGTGTTGTTTAACTTTGTCTCAATGAAGTGAAGATTCATTATATTTGTGAGGAGTGACACAAAAAGAAGTTATGTGCCAATCACACTTAAGACGAATCTGTTTTTGCATACTATTTACTCAATCACCTAGTATAACAACCTTTGTAAATCAGCCATTTGTGCAGTGAATTTTTCATCTGTTTTTCTCTAGGTAGACCAAAGAACATCAGAGTCTTTATGCCATTCTTGCACAAAGTGTGCAGTCTGTTCACTCTGAAGTAATGCCACTCCTGCTACAGCTGCTCTAGTAGCTATAGCAATAATTCCTAAAATGGCAGCAATTAACAGTCCAATAAACCGTTTAGTGCGTTTTAACACTTTCTTAAGGATTTCTTCTGCAATATAGACTGTGGGGGTATCCTGCCATGGTCTATTCATTTTTACAGGAAGCCATACTCCAGATCTGATTTTTAGAACATATAGAGAATAGTCATTCTGAAACTGGAGAGAATAATTGATACAAGTGTAAAAGGAACAACTTTGACAAGTAAGTAACCCAGAAGAGACATTATAAAAAGTAGGTCTTATCAAAAATACAAAAGGTAAATGAACAGATGCTTTAATCCAATGGGTTGAATTTTTATCAAACTGTAAGGAATGACCAGATACTATTGAATTAAATTGCCCCTTCCATGCTGTTATGAGTTGGAAGGCAGCTGATATTTTCCACAATTCTGAATGTAAAGGCATATAAGGTAATTTAGGCAAGGGAGGGGAGAAGCTCCCTCCATGCCAATATATAGAGCTAATAACAATGTTATTGATGGAATCTAAAGCTGAAACTCCAGTACTTTGGCCTCCTCATGCAAAGAGTTGATTCATTGGAAAAGACTCTGATTCTGGAAAGGATTGGGGGCAGGAGGAGAAGGGAACGACAGAGGATGAGATGGCTGGATGGCATCACTGACTCAATGGACGTGAGTTTCAGTGAACTCCAGGAATTGGTGATGGACAGGGAGGCCTGACGTGCTGCAATTCATGGGGTCTCAAAGAGTCAGACACGACTGAGCGACTGAACTGAACTGAATGTATTGTTTAATGATACAGGTAAATCCAAATTATTATTTTTGTCGAAAGGATCTCCTTTGGGACTCCAATCAGTAATTTCTCCATCAGAAGTATTGGCCATAATATGTCCAGTATTAGCTTTACATAATTTCCATTGTACCCAATGCTCTATTCCAGATTTTATCGAAATAATACAGTTAGGTAGATGGGGTGGAAACATAGTAGTATTTTCTCCTGTGATATTAAAGGAAATGTTTCTAACAAAAAAAAATGAGTTTTGTTCCTTTGAAGTTCTTTAACTATAGATAACCAACTTTGTAATCCTCTTTTAAGACAGTGAGTTTCCACTCCCATACATATAGGGGTAAGATCTGGTCCCACAGTATAATTGACAGTAACATTTGAAAGTTGTCGGGCCTCTTCTTCTAGTTTTAAAGGAAGGCTTGGGTCAAAAGAGCCGGGTAACCAAGAAGAGTCATTTATGAAAATTGGAACAGAAGAATCCTCCCACATAATTGGCCTTAATAGGGGAGGATTGGGCACAGATGGAGAAACAGTGGAAACAGTGTCAGACTTTATTTTTTTGGGCT
This sequence comes from Bison bison bison, assembly GCF_000754665.1. Taxonomy (NCBI): domain Eukaryota; kingdom Metazoa; phylum Chordata; class Mammalia; order Artiodactyla; family Bovidae; genus Bison; species Bison bison. The sequence goes on along the minus strand of NW_011476242.1, from coordinate 1,561 downwards.
CCAAAATCACTGCAGATGGTGATTGCAGCCATGAAATTAAAAGACGCTTACTCCTTGGAAGGAAAGTTATGACCAAACTAGATAGCATATTCAACAGCAGAGACATTACTTTGCCAACAAAGGTCCATCTAGTCAAGGCTATGGTTTTTCCTGTGGTCATGTATGGATGTGAGAGTTGGACTGTGAAGAAGGCTGAGCGCCGAAGAATTGATGCTTTTGAACTGTGGTGTTGGAGAAGACTCTTGAGAGTCCCTTGGACTGCAAGGAGATCCAACCAGTCCATTCTGAAAGAGATCAGCCCTGGGATTTCTTTGGAGGGAATAATTCTAAAGCTGAAACTCCAGTACTTTGGCCACTTCATGCGAAGAGTTGACTCATTGGAAAAGACTCTGATGCTGGGAGGGATTGGGGGCAGGAGGAGAAGGGGATGACAGAGGATGAGATGGCTGGATGACATCACCGACTCGATGCACATGAATTTGGGTGAACTCCGGGAGTTGGTGATGGACAGGGAGGCCTGGTGTGCTGTGATTCATGGGGTTGCAGAGAGTTGGACATGACTGAGTGACTGAACTGAACTAAATAATGAATGATGTTGAACATCTTTTCAGGTAATTATTAGCCATCTGTATCTTTTCTTTGGAGAAATGTCTGCTTAGGTCTTTTGCCCACTTTTTGATTGGGTTATTTGTTTTTTCTGGTATTGATTTGTATAAGCTGCTTGTATATTTTTGAAATTAACCCTTTGTCACTTGTTTCATTTGCTATTATTTTTTCCCATTCTGAGGGTTGTCTTTTCACCTTGTTTATAGTTTCCTTTACTGTGCAAAATCTTCTAAATTTACTTAGGTCCCATTGTTAATTTATTTTTTTATTTCCATTACTGTAGGAGGTGGGTCATAGAGGATCTTGCTGTGATTTATGTCATAGTGTTCTGCCTATGTTTTCCTCTAAGATTCTATAGTTTATGGTCTTATATTTAGATCTTTAATCCATTTTGAGTTTATCTTTGTGTATGGTGTTAGGAAGTATTTTAATTTCATTCTTTTACATGTAACTATCCAGTTTTCCCAGCGGCACTTATTGAGGAAATTATCTTTGCCCCATTGTATATTCTTGCATCCTTTGTCAAAAATAAGGGTACCAGTGATTTTGTTAGTGCCCTCGTTACAAAGATGTAGAAGTTTTGCTTACTCTAAGCTTACTTGTACTGTAGGCAGTGTTGTTTTTAATGAATATTTTGGCAGAATGCATCATTTTTCAGGAACAGGTATATTGTATTATAATAGAAATCCTGTACTTTGTTTATACTTCAGTTCAGTTCAGTCACTCAGTCATGTCCAACTCTTTGTGACCCCATGAATTGCAGCACGCCCAGCCTTCCTGTCCATCATCAACTCCCAGAGTTCACTCAAACTCATGTCCATCGAGTCAGTGATGCCATCCATCCATTTCATCCTCTGTCGTCCCCTTTTCCTCCTGCCCCTAATCCCTCCCATCATCAGAGTCTTTTCCAATGAGTCAACTCTTCACATGAGGTGGCCAAAATACTGGAGTTTCA
>NW_011476241.1:4562-6318 GCF_000754665.1 Bison bison bison | reverse complement strand
GTTATTTTCTAGGATCATTAATAATACAACATATCCAACTGTATTTTTAAATTCACTTAGCACAAATAATTAGCTAAAAACTGCAAACTGAGGTAATATTCTAATGCTTCTTTTCCTTTCCATATCTGATATAGATAATCTCAAATTTTCACCTATTAATTCAGTCATCCATTTTTTCAGTATTGATTCTTAGCACAGAAGTTATCATTTGAACAATATATCTATTTAAAAATATATAAACATACACAATATGTTAGTGTTTTACTCTTTAATTTCCACACACACTTGCATTTTCTAGGCATTCTTAAAGTGAAGACCCAAAGTTTGCTGACCCTCAGATGTATGCTGCCCTTTTGTCATTCAAATTAATTATTTCCTGTAGTGGTTTTTCACTGGGTAAGTAATGTCTGAGTCTTTGCGACCACCATGGACAGCAGCAAGCCAGGCCTCACTGTCCTCACTGTCTTACAGTGTCTGCCTAAGTTCATATCCTTTGAATTGGTGATACTATCCAATCATCTCATTTTCTGCCACCAATTTCTTCAACAGTATGTGAACTGTGAACTTTCAGACATTCAAGATGGATTTAGAAAAGGCAGTGGAAACAGAGATCAATCATCTCATCTTCTGCTGCCAATTTATTTCTTTCTTACAAGAAAGAAAGAAAGGTTCTACAAGATGGCAGAGTAGATGGACATGAACTCATCTTCTCCTGTAAGAACTCCAAAACTACAACTCATTGTTGAACAATCATCGACAGGAGAAGATTGGATCATGCCAAAAAAAGATACCCCACATCCAAGGGCAAAGAAGAAGTTCCAGAAAGATGGTAGGAGGGGCAAAATCACATTTAGAACCAAAGCCTATACCCACAAGAGACGCTCAGAGGGCTCAAACAAAACCTTGTGTGCACCAGGAGATCCCACAGAGACTGAGCCAGACTTGCCTTTGAGTGTTTGAGTATCTCTTGTGGAGGTGCGGGTCAGCAGTGGCGTTCCACAGAGGCAGGGACTCTGGGTGCAGCAGACGTGGGTTTGACATAAGCCCTCTTGGAGGGCTTATGTCACCAGAGGGCTTATGTCACCATTAACCCCATAATAGAGCCACCAGAACTTACACAGGACTGGGGAAACAGACTCCTGGAGGGCACAAACAAAACGTTGTGTACACCAGGACCCAGGAGAAAAGAGCAGTAACTCCACAAGAGACTGATCCAGACTTGCCCGTGAGTGTCCAGGGGTCTCCAGCAGAGGCGTGGGTTGGTGAAGGCCTGCTTCAGGGTTGGGTGCATTGAGTGCAGCAGTGTATGCATGGGACCTTTTGAAAGAAGTCACCATTATCTTAATTACCTCCACCATAGTTTGGCCTCAGGTCAAACAACAGGGAGGGAACACAGTCCCACTGATCAGCAGAAAATTGGATTAAATATTTACAAAGCATAGCCCTGCCCATCAGAACAAGATCCAGTTTCCCCTTCAGTCAGTGTCTCCCATCAGGAAGCTTCCATAAGCCTCTTATCCTTATCCATCAGAGGGCAGACAGACTGAAAACTACAATTGTAGAAAACTAATCTAACTGATAACGTGGGCCACAGCCTTGTCTAACTCAATGAAACTATGAACAATGCCCTGTAGGGCCACCCAAGATGGACAGAATACTGTGGAGAGTTCTGACAAAGCTTGGTCCCCTGGAGAAGGGAATGGCAAACCACTTCAGTATTCTTGCCTTGAGAACCCTATGAAAAGTATGAAAAGGC
>NW_011476241.1:0-1524 GCF_000754665.1 Bison bison bison | reverse complement strand
GAGATGGTTGGATGGCATCACCGACTCGATGGAATGAGTTTGAGAAACCTCCGGGAGTTGGTGATGGACAGGGAAGCCTGGCGTGCTGCAGTCCATGTGGTCACAAATTGTTGGACACAACTGAACATCTGAATTGGACTGAACTGAACTGAATCCAATCATCCCATCTTTTGCCACTGATTTCTTAGTACATCAAAATTTTTGCTGTTCAGTTGCCACGTCTTCTCTGACTCTTCATGACCTCATGGACTGCAACATCCCAGGCTTTCCTGTCCCTCATTATCATTTTGAGTTTGCCCAAGTTTTTGTCCATTGGATGGGGGATACCATTCAACCATCTCATGCTCTGTTGCCCTCTTCTAGTTCTGCAATCAAGCTTTCCCAATTTCAGGCTTTTTTTTTTTATCCCAATGAATCAATTTTCATATTAAATTAATGTAATTTCATGTTTTTCTTTCCCCATTATTTCTTTCAACCTATTTATTGTGCCTTTGCTCCATGCTAAACAAATTCCTTGGTGCTGAAAATTAAAAAAAAACAAACAAACAAACAGCTTTTTACTTTATGAATGGAATATTTAAATATTTAATAGAATGGATATTCAAACCATGAATTGTGATACAATATCCTAAATTTTTAATCAGAAATAAACACAAAGTGTAATGGAAACATAGTGAAGGAAAGAACTGAGTCTGCTGTAGAAGAAGAACAGAGAAGGCTAAAGCAAGTCAATGTGAGACAGCAAAATCACAACTTTGTGCCACTCCTATTCCAGTGTTTACCTTGCTGCCTCAGACATGCAGTCTCAGACCAGTTCCCAACATGTTCTCTCCACAGATGAATCTGACATACAAGGTGTGATGTCTTTACTACCTTTTATAGAGAGAGGCATGAGAAATATGGATTGAAAGCACTAAGATGCCATAATAACTGCAGGTTGATTGTACCAGTCATTATGAGAAATTTCAGTGAGTAATGGGGAGGACTTGTGAAAATTGCTTGGAAATTTGCAAAATACATCATTATTATTGAACAATTCAAATATAGGAAATAAATATCAGTGGTTAATGTCTTATAAGCAATAAGACATGAGATAAACTTTTTTGAATGAGGCAGTGGGATGTGGTTTTATCAGGAATCATGGTAGACAACAATAGTCAAGAATATCAAGACCAGTGTGATATAGATAGAAAAGGAAAAATGGCCCCTTGAAATTGTATAACACTTTAATTTACTGTGAATTCATCAGTGATGGCTAAATATATATAAAGATTTTTAAGGTAATCTATATCTTATTTTTTATTATATAAGATTACTAGACAAATAGACAATTTGGAGTGAAGAGGAATTGAAATATGTACCACATTTTAGAATATGCATTTATTTGTCCTTAGCAAATGAATAATATATAGCAAACAATTGCTTCATCAGTTTTATAGCATTTTAATACTTTTTAATAAATAATTTTCTTTTTTTTTTTTTTTTAGGTTTTGTTGAATGGAAATATAAGATGGTTAAGAAGTC
>NW_011476240.1:5190-7877 GCF_000754665.1 Bison bison bison | reverse complement strand
TAGTGATAGTCTAATGTAACCTAACATTTACTGAGCGTTTGCTTTATGCTATGCACTGTTTTCAGTAATTCATATGCATTATCTCATTTAATTTCCATAGCAACTATTTGAGGCAGGTATTATTATCATTTCTATGTTAGAGGTGAAGGGAACCAGGCAAAGTTAATTATTAATAACTTGGCTAAGATCAGGCAGCTCAGAAGATCTAATTCTAGAACTGCCTTCTTAACCATTAAATTATACTACCCCATAGCCAGAAATTAAACAGAGAATATATGCATCCTATTTATAGCAAAAGCACCAAAGCACATACCATGGGGAATTACTAAAATCCATAGGAAAAAAGCCCTGTTTTTTTAAAGGCATTCATAATCTACTCTAAGCAACAAGAATGTACATTCCATGGGTAATGAGACTATGTGAGCATATTTGCTGATGCTCACTTTCTACTTCCTAGTTAGATCAGTCCAGAAATCAAAATTCTTGAAATGGATTTAAGGGAGACTTCTGCTCACCTTCAGTCAATAAAGTGAATCCTAATCTCCCAAATTTATATATGCCAGTGACTGAAAGAGCAAATTCTAATCTTATGGTTTGATCACCTAAAAGGAGGATATATTATACTGTATCTGAGAAAGCATATTTAGTGAGATAGGAATCCTGCTAATGCTTTGGGGTCCACGATCAGATACTCCCAGAAGACAATCTCCTTGTGATCTGGAACATTTCTTCCCTCTTCACTTTCCACCAAGAATGGAAGTAGCCTTACTCTAAGTGTCTAGACATTAGACAATGGCACAGCGAGGTGGCATCACCATGCTTGTTCCAAACATTCCACTGACAGTAACTCATGGCCAGAGAAGGGACAAAAGAAGGAAGGGAGATGAGGAGGAAACTAGTAATTGCCACATTCTGGCACTGTGCTAGGTTTTCCTTGTGGCTCAGTGGTAAAGAACCTGCCTGCCAATGCAGGAGACACAGGTTCCATCCCTGGGGTCGGGAAGATCCCATGGAGAAGGGAATGGCAACCCACTTCAGTATTTTGCCTGGAGAATTCCATGGACAGAGGAGCCTGGTGGGCTACAGCCCAAAGGGGTCACAAAAGAGTCAGACACAACTGAGTGACTAACAACAACAACAGGAAGCCCTGTGCTAGGTGTCTTCTTTCATGCTCTCTCATTTACTGAAATAACGCTTCATTTCTAATTTACAAATAAGGAAACAGGCTGAGATGTTAATTGATTTGCTCAGGGTTGCACAGCCACCGAGTAGCAGAATGTGAATGAAATCTGCTTTTATCTGTTTCAAAGCTCATATGTTCTCAAGATTGTCTCTTTGAAGGAGCTGTGACCTCAGTAGGTCCACTTTTTTATTTTAAAAATGCAGAAGTTGAGGCCCAGAGCACGAATTACCTTGCCCAAGGCCACTGGTTCCCCTAATTTTCCTGTAGGTAGGTACGCTCCAAGGAAGCAGAGTGAGGGGGATGCGACCAATCCCAGCAGGGCCCTGGGCAGGAGGAAAGCTTGCTGTACCCTTCAGAGGGTGCAGGCCACCCTCCTCAGCCACTGGGGAAGAGTGGAGATGACAGTAGAGCCTGGACAACCTTTGGAAATAGTTTTTCACAGCATCATGACAAACACTTTCCATGTGTGACACATAGGCCAGTGTTATTTTCCCGTTTTCTGAGGAGAAAAAGACACTGTGTGGCTTGAACCAAACTTTAACTAGAGAGTCCTATTGAAACTGGATTCCAAGCTGTGGGCAGCCCTGAAAGACTGGGGCAGTGAATGTCTAAGCGTCTTCACTCCCAGCCTGGGAGAGACAGGAATGGAAGTGGAGGGGTGCCCCTTCTCACCGACTCCACTAAGTCAAGTTGTTTCTTGAAAATGCTTGGTGTGGGCCTTACCAAACTATTCCTTAAAAGAGTGGAACTTTCTAGAAATGGATGTAGGACAAAAATGTTGTGGATTTAGGCCATGAGATATTTAGACTCCTTTTGGGAACCAGACTAGGTCCCAGTGCTGATCAGTATCCTTGGCTCCTTACAGAAAATCCTAAATTCAATAGTTATTTGGGGACCAGGCAGAGACCATGGTCCCTATTACCTTTTTTAAAAAACATTTAATTTTTTTATTTTTACTTTCTGGCCGCGCTGCATGGCATGCAGAGTCTTAGTTCCTCGACCAGATATCAAACCCATGCAGAGGAAGCGCTAAGTCCTAAACTCTGGACTACAGGGGAAAATCACCCCCCACCATTACCTTTAATGGGAAGTGCACATATGGACTTCAAGTCAGCTGGTGATTTGAAATACATTTATTGAGTGCCCCCTAGATGTCAGGATCTGTGCTAGCAGGTTAGGGTTATATGACAGTGATATCACAGACATACCCCTATTCTCGTGAAACTTCCTGGATAGCAAGTTCATCACCTGTAAGACAACTAAGAAGCCCCCTGCTTCAGAGGATGATGGAGATAAGATGACTGAACTCAGTGGAGATCAGACCAGAGAGAAAACATGCTGTGTAGAGAAACAGAGGTCACATCTTGATTCACTGGATCAGGCTGGAAGGACTGGGGGGACCAGCAAGCTAGGGGTAGTTCAGAAAGGCCTTCTGAGATGAAGTGGCTTTGTAGGTGACTCTGGCAGGCTAAAAGAGACCTGTGGAGATGCTAGCAGAAGCCTT